>NC_039487.1:11283499-11387280 GCF_003590095.1 Trichoplusia ni
GCTTATGCATGTTGGGCTGTATCCACGTGTACGCCTTTAAAACCCAGGGAACTTCCAATGAAGTTATCCCGCGTAACAGATAAAACTCATTTAACTAAAAAGATCATTTGACTTAAATAACCTTTTGTCCTGGTGTTGTCTATATCATATCAATGCACCTCGAACTGCACTGAAAACATCTGACACTCTGTGACGTCATATCTTCACACACAGACGACGATCATTAGTTCTAACACTTCCACTTCTATAGCTGTCACTTCAGAAAGCCTAAAACCACGTCTTAAAGTAAATTTTGGTTTTGAAAGAGAGATGTCGCTCTACCCTGTATTGCCCGGTATTGTGACGTCTTGCTTCCACAATTGCAAGTCACCCTTAAAAATTTGGCGGTAACCCAGTATAGCGTAGCTACTCAAAGAATAGTACCCTACTAGTAATACAGTATCGGTTACCAAGCTAAATTTTGTACTATGCTACCTAGGAAGAAAAATATATTTCTAACAATCCAGTATTTAACAATTATCACTTTTATTCCTAACCCCATAGAGTCCATTCTGAATTACAATAATAATCTGTGATGTAAATTCTAGAATCCAGATGTTTCTATTTACAAAACTTAGTCATTCGCATTTGAATGAATACTTTTCAATATTTTACTTCTGATATGATAAGAGATATAGGATGTGTTTATCAGACACAGCGTGAATGACTAATAAAACAACAATTTATCGTCCCAGACAAATATGTAAACAGTATCTTCTGGAAAAACCTGTCGTCATATTCTAGCCCTATCTATCTAGATAGGGCGACAGTGCACCCATTTTGAGCCCTGCTTTATTATTAGACATTCTTTTAATTTAAACGGATCGAAATCGTTATTGCTAATTTCAGTAGACAGGACTTAAACTTTAAGTTAAATAAATTAAAGTAAAAAAGTTAAAAAAAAAGTAAAAAATAAGTTAAATAAATTAAAGCAAAAGTTAAATAAAGAATATTAAAAAGATAATACCCATAAATGATGGTGAATGAAGCGTATGTAAGTGGTCATATAACGTCACTTGTCGGTAAAAAGAGTACTGGTAAGTGACGTCACACCAGATTTCAACTGCCTATAATGCACTGATAAAAGAAAAATAAACGTCTCCGATATTAACCGGGGGAACCGGGAATCTCTGACGGAAATAACCGTTGATTAAGTTACTGAGTTTTAGCCACTCTTTCCTCGTTCGTCCAACAGTGATGATAAATATCTGTAGACATGAATAGTAAATGCAATTATATAAATTATTATGTTTATTTGGAAATTTTCCTCTTGGTAATTTTATACCTGTAACCCGAGTCTGTAACAAGCTCTAAAAGCGATATGCCGCTACGCCCATCTTCATTCCCTCTCGCTTCCACACTAGCAGAAATCCTGATTATCGACACTAGTGCAGTCGAGAGGAAAATATCCAGATAAAAATATTAATAAGCACAAGCAATAATCGAAATTAATTAATACTGATTCTCGTATTTTTCCGTATTTCATGTCACGAATTTCCACTTACGATGCTATCCTTGGTAAGGTAGTTGCATAATACTATGTTTACATTACCTACCAGCTTGCTTATCTGTCTGTCTGTCTATGTATTGTTTTGTAAATAGGTACCGTAAGCCTTGAATCTTCACAGAAATCTATCTGTCTAATAACGCACCTATTGTTTAGCTTTGGTCTTTGTCATGCATGTAGTAAAGTGTTGTGTAAATTTTAAGTCATTTTAACGTTTTTTTTTTGCCTTCAGCCGTATGAAGGCAAAACGTGTCATTGACTTTTTCAAAGGTTTTTCAATATAAATAATACAGCGGAGTACTTACGCGTATTTATCGAGATTGCCCGACAGTTTTCGGCCGAACCAATGTCCAGAATCATAAGCTGACGTAGCCGGAGTCGCACTCGAATTTTATTGTAATTTAAAAGCTAAAAAAAACTAGCATTAAATTGTCTTGCAGGTGTTGTTATAGTGACGTTGCTAAAGTAGTTAGTTTCTATCTTTGCTTTTGTTGGAGGTTGTAAAGTCTCGCTAATAAGTCGGGCAACCTGCGCTCAGGGCCCCAGTTCTTGCTCTAATGCATCATCGAACAGGTGTATAGGGCACAGTTGTGAGGAAACCAAGATTCCAGATAATGTTATATGAAAAAGCCAAATCACAGTTAGCTAGCGTGGTAATCAATGTTCAAACCTTCCCTATATGAGAAGAGGCCTCAGGCCAGAGGTAGCATGTAAGTTGAAAGACAAAACAATTATTTTTATAAAAAACATGTGATACTAGATATTTTGTCTCGATGGTTTAAAAAAAATACAAAATGTTTAATACTTTTGAAACCTATAACTTTACTCCTTACATTTAGGGGTCAAATTGGTTCCATTTGACCTCCTCTATCATATCGTGGTGGAAATGCACCGATATTACAGTGACCGTATATAACGAGGGTCGGACATAAAAATACGTCCGTAAATTACACGTTGAATCGTCAGTTGTCAGTGAAAGTTGCTTATAATATAGAAAGTGACAGATTCGCTTGAAAGTGACTCTAGTTTTTTTTAACGTCTGATCTCTCACATGGTTTTGACGTCTCGAGTAATTTGTACCCTGGTATAGTTACCGGCACGGATCTTGAGCGCTCGGCGGAATAGTGGGATCGCTTTGCGCATCTTAAAATAAAACGCCAATCAATTGTGCGTATTCGTCGTCTTGTGATGCATGCAACAGCAGCAAAGAACGAATTTCAACCAATCACGAGTGACGGCTGTGACTCGATGCGCTGCGGGTCAATCGCTGCACTTTATCCGCCCCGCGCCTCACTTCATACCGCAGAAGGGACCCAAAATAAAACACTTCTGCGCAGGTGAAGGTCAGCGCTCAAGATCCGTGCCGGTAACTTTACACGTCTAATGTTTGAGCAGTCTCTTTAGCGAAGTTAAGTTTTAAGTTCTACCGTGAACGTCAATAGAAAACGCTCGAATATATGAAGTTGACACGTCAGTCACGTGACCTATCGAAAAGAAATGTCATTTCTATATGATGCATAGTGTAGATGTTAATTATTATTATAAAACGATTAGATGATTATTGATGATTAGAAGTGTAACTTGGCTATAGGGGCTGCTTCCTAAATAGTTGATACTAACAGTATAGTAGCTAACTTTGCTTCCATAATAAAAGTAATAAAAGAATTACGATCCAACGTAAGTATTATCAAAACAACAAGTTGAAACGTTATTTCTATTTGTTACTGAAACGGCCTTAAACGACCGGTAGTTCCAATACCCTGTTTCCGAGTTAATCTTATTAAAACAATGAAAAATTACACGCCCACATAGGCACGCATACATACTTAGCATTCACACACTCCTGTGTGAATGTTAAAGCTAGTCTTAGATCTAGAAAAAGGTCTCACACACACATGCAACACTCTCCGTAAATAGCTTATTATATTTGTGTAAGTAAGTCTATTGTAATTAATAAGATTAAGAATTCAAAGACACGCACACAAGCATAATAATGTGGAATTTATAAGTATACTGTATTACGCTCAGACATGCACCCACACAGATATAATTTAGCTGTTTGTTTATGAAGCTATGCTAGTGTGCGTAGGTGATATACGCGTGTGTGGCATGGGATTCCCCAACGGGAGTCATATTGTTTATTTTCCTCATTCCCGTTTTGTTCAAATACAACGGTACTCAGTTGTTCTACAAAATGCGGATCAGAGTATGCAGACTTAAAGCTAAAAAAAAGTATAGTTATAACTGTGAAGAAATTATTAGAATCGAACCGAAAATGACGAAGATATAGCTATTTTAGTAGCTTTTCGCCTGCGGCTTCGCTCGCGTAGAGGTCGGTTATATCGCGTTTCCAAGAAAACTCTTCAAAAGTCCTGGATTAAAACTATCCTATGTTCTTTCTCAAGGTCAACTCTATCCCTGTACCAAATTTCATTAAAATCATATCAGTGGTTTAGACGTCAAAGCGTAACAGACAGACAGAGTTACTTTCGCATTTATAATATTAGTAGGGAAGGGATTAAGAAAGGCGTCCGTCCAGCGACTCGCTGTGACGTCATCAGTCATGAACTCCATTGACCATCAGCGAACAACTTTACTTGAAAACTGTTCTTTTCGAAGTAGTTAATATCAATAACCACGTATCGTATATTATAGAAATTTTGATCACAGTTAAAAGCTTTGAGAAATAGCAATGCCTCAGTAGATCGGACAAAAAAGGAAAATACTTCCTCTACCTACACAATATTACTTACCTATATTGTCGACACAATTTTTAACAATATTTCAGAACTAAGTGTACATACATGTGTATTTAAAAAGTGGAATGTCCTGTAAATTATGACCCATATGATTTATTTAAAAGGAACCCTAATAAAACGGATTTGCTATTGTGATTGATCCTCACTTCAAAAATGAAAAATAGTCATAGTACATTATATCGAATGGTTCAAGACCTTAAGACCCAATATGGCTTACCTGTGTCAGTGCTAATGTATATACACAATGTTTCATAATATTAATCAATTGGGTATCAAAACGAGCTCTGACTCATGGTAACACACACATACAAAGTATGTGTGACGTATTCTTCGTCACACATACTCCGTTTCACCGACTCGCGACGGTGGAAATCGTTGATAACTGACAACCGGTCAAATGACGATACTGTGGCGGCCATTTTGAACAACCTTTTTTTTCTATTATAATTTATAATAGGCACACAGTTAAGAACACAACAACAGTACAAAATAAGATGTAGATGGGTGCTGCTTTTTTCCTAAGGATTCGTATTAGAAGCTTGTCCCTTTGCGTGCAATCAAATCTAGCAAATTAAATTGACCCGCTTCCCGGTTTCCGACTAAGATATTTTTTTTCAATCCGTATGCATAAAAAGTTTTTTTGCGTAGTAATAAAATGTAACATTGACATGTAGCTGATGTTATTTCGGCGATTTTTTGTCCTTTTTTTCAACACGAATCCAACCTGCTCTAAGAAATCGTCATTCTATTGCGACATATTTTTAGTTGCAGGAATAAGTACTCTACGTCTGCACAATTCTTGGAACATTCATATAATATGACGTATGCTTACAATAGGGCTGCTTCGAAGAATTAGTCACCTGTAGGGTTGTTACTCACGTTCAAGATTCATATATATCGAGTATACCAGCTATATACTGGTAATCGGAAGACTTTTATCTTTAGTGTCGTAATCGATTACTTAAAAAGGTGGTCTTTATCAAGAAACCGGTTGTACGTTGTAAACTCTTAAGTGATTGCGTGGACGGTGCGGGTTGTAATAAAAAATGATGGTGACAACACTAACTATTTTAACGTCGTTGGATATCAAAATCTCTATATTAGGGATGTAGACGAGTTTCGTTACTCCGAGCGCTACATGTCCGACGCCACGTGTCCACGTGTCCAAATGGAATGTCGTTTTTTTTATATTCTTCTCTAGAGGCAGATTAACACACGGCCCATCTAATGAAAGCGGTTTCCCTGGCCTATGTCGCATGTCGTGGCCATACATTCTAACTTTTCTATTCGATTTTCCATTCTAACGCGCTTTCTACCACTATCTGGGCCCTTTAGTTAACCGACACGTTACCTGATGCAATATTGAATTTGTTTTATTTTTGTATCCAGTCTTGATTGCTTCATTTGGATAACTGATATTATATCTAAAGTCTTAGTTACTTGAGTGCTTGAGTGAAAGGCTTATGAACGGTTCAAGCAGACCTTAATTTACGCACTGATTAAGATAGTAATATTATTATGAGCTTACGTGTCTTGTGTCTGTTCATGTATTGATCTTGTGACATATTTGTAATGTATTTCCCTTATCCTGGATATAATAATGCAATATATTAATTCAAAGGTGCTTTTAAATGCCATCGAGCGCTACTTAACGCCTTAAGTGTTGGAGATATCATTAGACTAACGGCTTCTTAAAAATGATGATAAGTTCTTTAAAATCTATTCCTAGAAGTTGTTACTCATTGTTTTGATAAATTAAACCTTAGCCTGCTTATTAATATAATGTTGAGTGCGTCACTTCTAATTATTAATTACAACATTAATAATAAGGTAATATTAATGTATAAAAAGGCAGGTGCCATAGTTCTCCGAATTATCTAAGGAACTGGTCCACACAACATGCCTCATTTTATAATAGCCTAATTATTTTTACATACATACTTGCAATATTTTTGCATCTACTTTGTATTCTACATGTCTGTTCTCCCATAGAGCGGAGGTGAATGATCCCTAGTAGATGCCCCATCACATTTTAGATTAAAGTTCTCTACAAGGCCTCTGCGCGTTGGATCTGTGTCCCCGTGTACGCCTTTAAAAAGGACCGGGTCTCTTCCCATGAAGTTAACCCGTGAATTAAAAGAGAAAAAAAAGGTAATATTAATTAGGTAGCTTATATCAATTACTTACCCGTTTCGCTTATCCCTCATTTTCACATTTCGGACGCCTTTAACAAACGATTAAGGATAAACAACATTGACGTCCATCGAGTATCTATCCCTCATAAGTTACTATGCCTACTTTTTTAAATAGTTCGTCATCCGTTAGTTAAGTACAACATAGGGTAACCCCAAAACGGTAGACATTCAACCTATAAACAATTTTACCAGTCATATACAGGGTGTCCTAAAACTCAACGATAATCTGAAACCGGATGAAAGGCCAAGTGATAACAGATCAGGGAAAAATATAAAAAAAAACCATATCACTCAGTTCAGCGATAAGAGACATTTAAAAAGTTGAAATTCGACATCCCTCGTCGCATTTTTAAGTCCTGTGATCACCAATGTGACAATTTCGCTGTGAGTATTTTAATTCCGGGATCTTCATTAACGATTCTATTATTCGAAACTATAAATTAATGCAATGAAAAAAAATTTTTTTTTTTTTTTTTTCAAAAATTAGAAACAGATTTTTTTTCCCTGATCTGTTATCACTTGGCCTTTCATCCGGTCTCAGATTATCGTTGAGTTTTTGGACACCCTGTATAAATCAAACCTTCCGTTTATTGGAATTTGGAATAGGCTAGTAACCAGCAGTTGAAAAAAAGAAACAGTCAATGCCTTCATACTTGTTTTTTTATACGATTCGATCCATAGAAGAGGCCAATTTTTCATGGATATAATTAAAAACGCACTAGTTGTCCGGATATCCTCAATTCGTCCCCTATATTCAATTTCGGAATGTAGGGGTCATCTGTTGCAGTAAATTTTTATAGGTACTAGAAAATATTTTATGAAGTTTAGATGAATAAAAGTACTATCCCTTCGCTCCCGCCTTGCCTTGTAGTATGACATCATTGCGACAGTATCACACGATGTTGCCAGTTATGAAATTTGCAATTAAATAAACATATAGAGTTTCTTGATAAGCTGGTGTCGGTTGCGTTTTTATTTCTGCTGGCATCAGTCTACGACAGGATATGGCCAGTTTATGTGAATTAACCTTTGAATAAACGTAGCCATAGGACTGTTAAAACTATCGTTCGTTATTTTAATTTGGGCGCTATGTTTAAGAATACAGGTATGTTTAATTGTTAAAAAAACGTGCTAGTCCATTGTTTTGTGCTGTGTGGTTTGTTTGTCAGTGATTGTAATATGTTTACAGTAGTTATTGGTATAGACAGAGGATAATGCTAAGTGTATAAATGTTATTTTTTCATAAATATATTAGGTACTACTACTATTAGGTACGTCGAATCTAAATGGCCAGGTGTTGTTTATCATTGTTAATTAATATGTTAAGAAATTCTTACGCATAACTAGATGATTTGCTAATCTATAAACCTTAGTTATTGAATATTATAGAAAACTAGATACTATATAGCTATAGAGAATAATTTTGTCTCATTGACTTTTTCTAACTAGAATCCCACTCTTTAGGCACCACTGACTAATTTTCATCTGTTCATAACTAACAGATCATTGATTATTCTAATGTATTCATCACAGTTTTTACTTACTTAAAAAATAAAAATAGCTTTTTATTAAGACAAAGATATCAATCTAATTAATATTTATTTTTGTCTGTTTTTTACCTACACCTAAACAAGAATCTCAAGGTTGACTCAAGTTTGTTACTTCATCAACTTAATGTTGCTTCTATGACTTATTTGAATGACAACATACAATATTTGAACACCAAGGGTACTTCACTACATGTTACATACGGGTTACATGACGAAATATTAATTAGGTTAAGAGTTTCTTATGGTGTATGAGAAAAACCTCGAAGTGTACAAAAATCTATTTGCATGATGTATAATATGTTTCCGTCACTGTATGGCGTATACAGTATATTGCATTCACAATCACATCTAAGTTCTGAATAGTTCGATGAAAATAAACCTTACTGCTTATAATAATAAGGTCACTGTTGGAAGTCAGCGAGTGGCATAATGCTTGTACACTATACACTATGCACTTGAGGCAGGACTTATTGTAGTTGAAACGAGACAGAAACTGCATTGCAGATAGCACCGTCTCGCTTCCACCACGAACTCAGTCTTACACTTCAAAAGTTACTAGGAAGCACTATGTCGTATGATCTACTGTATTCTACCCATATATGTGTCATCATACTTATTTTAGTCTTAAAATATCCACAGATCAAAATCAAGGCGGTTACCCGCAAGGCGGTTACCCACAGGGGCCAGGATACCCTCCTCCACCTCAAGGGGGATACCCTCAGGGAGGATACCCGCAGGGGGGCGCATACCCGCCTGGGGGATACCCCCAACAGGGATACCCACCACCCCCACAAGGATATCCGGGCTACGGAGCAGGATATGGTGAGGTGAGTCAACATTATCATATTATTTGAAAGATATAATGATAATTGAAGAACATTTTATCGAGTTAAGTAATTAGTAATGTCGTCTATTTGTTTATTTGAGTCGATCGCTTGTCAACGGTCATAATAAATTACTGTTTAACCTTCGGAATGAAAGCGTTATCAATGACGGTCTGTCAAAAAGTTGAAAACTATTAAACGATAATTGATTATTAACAAACTTTATACAGTAAATTATTGTATTACTATAGTGTAGTTAAATACACTGTCCAAAAACGAGTACTATAGGTACCCTGACAAATCTAATCTCTTCCGTCATAGCAAAACAACGAAACCATTAACTGAAACACAATGCAGACTCAATGTCAAGATCCTTAAAATTCCAACACATTATTTCTATATTAGAGCTAATAATGTTGGTTATTAGAGGATAGACCAAGGATTACGTAGGCTTAATGATCTAAGGTACTTGCGTAGTAAATGGTTAGGTATGATCTGTTTCTTCGTGTGAAGCATTTAAACCAGTCTACCCAATGCTGCGTTGTTCTTCATTGTCTATTATTATTATCTAACATATTAAATTCTCGTATCGCGGTGTTTCTAGTTAAAGTCATCCGAAACGGCTTGACTGAATCTTATGAGATTTTGTGTATAGCTTATATTATAGGGTAGGTCTAGGAATAGGTCATCTACTTTTCATCCCTTTACTTTTTTATTCGTTTGTTATGTTTTTTACACCAGAAATTCTCTCGTAATAATTTGCATGGCAAATAACTTTGTACTTGTAAACAACGTGCTGGTCTGGTTTAATAAATCTATAGCTTGTATTTGCAGATTGCCAAAGTTATTTTTTCAGTTATTCTTACATTACTATGTTAAAGGAAAATATTTTTTATTATTATTTATTTATTCAAAACAAAGGCATACAATTATCGAAAGGGAAAAAAATCGCCAAACTGTAAAACAGTTTGTTGGCGACAAGTTTGTTTAGAATTTCCGTATATTGAAATGAAATCTAAATGGACTGTTTTGGTCACTAGGTTTGTAAAGTTACCGTAGTTTATTACGGGAAGGTTTTCATATTTAATAACTCAACATTTAGAGATATTTTCGTCCGATCAATGGTCAAATCTAGTTTGCCATGGCTCAATAATGACACGTGTTAGAAATCGCGCATATGGACAAACTAGTCAATATTTTTGTAGTGATACATTCTTGGCATGAATTTGGGGGCGCTTGGCTTTAGATTCGTGAGTAATACTTATTGATTTCCTTTGTCTTAGTCTCGTATACGCCGTTCCTTTCACCCATTTTCCATGAAATATTTCTGGTCTCTTTGATATTTTTTTGTCTTGTGATTGCTTCTCTTCTTCTTATCATATGGTTGATGAAGAGTTTAAGCTGCCCTTGGTCTTCTGACTACATACTCTTTAAAAAATCTTAGTTATGCCGGTTTCCTGGCAATGTCCTAATACTTGTGAGGAAAGTCTGTGTAAATTGCCTGTTAAATGTTTATCCAACTTATTACATTTCTATGCCATTCTATTCCTCGGAAGTTTTCTGCGACTAAAAATACAAACATTCCAATATTTCGACTTATTAACAATTCATAATGATCAGCAAAATGTTTCATTATATCACATCGATAATCCTGTGAATAGGTATTTTTTGGTATGACTTATGTATTAGTTATTCGGTTATCAAAGTTTCGGGAAATTATTAAATCATCGTATACCAGATCAAAGTACACCAACACATTCTAATTTTCTTTGAAATAAGTTGTTTTCGAAAACAATAGCCGTAGAGTAATGTAGATCAGTTTTAATGTAGATATCTCATTTAATACAAACGATCTTATTACGTGATCTGTCTGAGAAGAATAGGCAATAATACTTACGGACGTACAGACTACAAATAGAATGACATTGTCTCGATACCCCATTAAAAGGAAAGATTGAGAATCAAAACTTACCGTGCTATTAAAAATGTGCCCAGTTTCTTCGAAACATATTGTATAAACGGACATGGTGAGTAAATGTGCTCGGCAACTATTCATCGAATGTCTCGCAATAGTATTAGCTGTTATCTTGTTTCTATCTTATCATGTGTTGTAGCGTATTAGCAATATTTCACGGTATTGTCCTCGTGATACTTCTAGCTGTCACAAAATAACCATTTCTAACCAAAGATGGCCAATTTCTAGCTGTTGACCGCGTGGCCGCATGCCAGAAAAAATGAAAATCGTCCCACAGGAACATACAATCTGGATAAAGACTAAGCTACGTCTTAATCCAGGTTCTAAACGACCAGAGCACCAAGTTTCGTGTTAATTCTTTCAGTAGTTTTTGCGTGAAAGAGGAACAAACATCCACACATACAAACTTTTGCGTTTAAAATATTATAGAGGGGAATAGGATTTAGCGATTCCCGTAGTAAGGAATTTAATCATTGGGTCGCGGGGTCTTCATAAATATTCAAGTGCACATGCAAAAAGACACCTAAACTCAGAACAAGCTTTCGTGGATCACACAAATGCTTGTCCTGTGCGAAGATCGAATCCGCGACGCCACAGGACTTGCTCTCGGCTATCCGTTAGTATTGCCAAGTCAGTTTGTCTATAATCAATGCTGTCCTCGTTTCTAGTGGTATGTATTTCATCATGAGAATTAAATTTCTCATCTACATATCATACAAATATAGATTAAGTACTTAGAATTACATATGTTTGTCCAATACGATCATGGCACGCAACAAATATCCTGCTTAGACTTAGTGTCGGTCTTGCATTCTTGAATTCTTTTTAATAAATTTATTTTCCCATACAACTGGTTACAACTCATTAAATCCACATCTGATATGTATCGAAGCTTTAAGCCATTATAATAACATTACCATAACACGTCCAGTTTCTAAATCGTGTATAAATATTAACCTTTACTACATGATAGCAGAGATAAACCAACGTCTTATCAGGGGCGCGAGATTATAATGAAATCTCATACATAACGTATAAGCGTGGGCAGATACACACTGCATTTTTTGAGAATATTGGAGGCACTGGGTTTTAAAGTAAAACTGTTATTAGAGACGCTATTCTACGCTATTTGCTGCAGCGTTTGTTTCCACAAATATGTAAATTTTTTAGTATAACTTTAGGTGAAGTTTGCTGAAATTATTGTATCGCAGATTCTAGTTTTAATAAAAGCAAATAAAAACCGCCCCATGGCCCCAGAATTCATGTTTTTAGCCACATTGAGATTCACTTATTCTTTTAAATTTACAAGCTATTTTTAATTAAAACCTTGTGTTAAGACAATACTTTAAACTGTTATGTATTTGTTTATAGCATGGATTACGTCACAGCAATTAACATTAACATGTTATACCTTCAGTCGATTAGACCATGTTACACCGACCGCGGTCGCAAACGAAGTGGCGTTTACCATATCAGTAAAAAATGACTAACAAATAAAAAATGCAGAACGAAATAGCGTTTAATTCTAGATTTTATTGATCATTAGTCAATTACCTACTCAGAACAAATGAGTAGTAATGATACATTAAATTAAATTTGCCTTTTCCGTTCATTACCCGTTTGCGGACTATCTTTGTCAGTGTTGCCTAACGTTGTATTTTGGTAAACTTTATCGCAACTGATATGCAGTGATAAGTATTGGTATTGTGTATTACTCCACGAAGTGTGTTGGTACGCTCCTGAAATATGAATCAGGTAAATATTGAATATTCTAAATTTTCTGAACTGATTTTACTTTCAATTTTGTGTTTAGTGTGTGGCAGTGTATTTGTGAGAAGTTTGAGTATAATATTGTGCTGAGAGTGTCGAATCGTGGAATCAAATTTTATCTGTTGATAATTTGTAAGTAGGCCAGATTGGATTTTAAATAGGTGCTTTTTTGATGAAGACGATGTTAAATATCCTCTTTTATTACTACATGCATGAATCTACTGTCCTTCCTTTTAATTAGCGTATCTATTCGATCCCTGCCTATATGTTGTTGATGTTTCTCGTAATTTTCTAATTGAATCGTGAATCACAACAGTCGTTTTTTTAGGTTATAAATTGCGTGCACCTTACTGTCAATGTGCATTTTGGAACAAATTACATTTTCAATTTTCACTTGCTTATAACAGGTGAAGTAGGATGCTTTTTAGGCTAAAACAAATATTCACCTCCAATCGTTTTAGGCGGAAACGTGAGTCATTCGTTCTCCAAAATGGGTCTTAATTAATGTCACCTGAGGCAAAAAACATGGTGATCCTTTATGCGGACATGCTACACGTTAAGTCATACAAATATCAGGTTACTTAGCCTGAGAAAGACCTCATCAAACACAGAATGATTCGAAATGTTGCATGTTAATTCTCGTGAATCATCTTGTCTTGCAGACTCTTATAGAGTGGTCGTGGGCATCGCTTCAAGTGTTGATGGCAGCTTTACAACACTTCTTTCTTCTTCTTTCTCTTCTTTCCCTTTCTCCTCTGTTGGTCGCCCTCTTTGTGCTTTCGTGTAGTGATGTGTCTTATTTCAGTCTTTCTGGTCCTTAAATGCAAATGTACTTCTACAGCTTTATTATTCTTGTCATCGGCAACCTAGTGGTAAGCAGGACTGCCAGATCAAAGGTCTCGAGTTCGATCCCAAGCCACGCATGATCTTTTCAAATGTTGTGTGCCCTATAGAAATATGTGACTCACTTTCTCCGGTCGTGTTAGATTGCCGTCCCATAGAGCTATGCTA
Source organism: Trichoplusia ni (assembly GCF_003590095.1). Taxonomy (NCBI): domain Eukaryota; kingdom Metazoa; phylum Arthropoda; class Insecta; order Lepidoptera; family Noctuidae; genus Trichoplusia; species Trichoplusia ni. The sequence continues at coordinate 11,297,130 of NC_039487.1, forward strand.
TTATTGAATTAGAGAGACACTTGTGTTGGCTCACAAGCTTTTGCACTATTATATGCCCCGACCTGGCTTGGCTGCCGTGACCGAAAATCAGTCAGGATATTGGTCTTATCATAAATTAAGAGATTTCGATAAATGCAATACTACTTCACTTATCAGCACTTACCATAGGACCACCGGCAGCGCAGAATGCTGCTAATTACCCATACTTTTATGTATAATCAACACATGTACGCATTGAGTAAGAAAAACATCATCATCGTCAGTAAAAGGCGTGCCGCGATAAATAATGTAACTTCAAGAAAACCTTGACCGGCCCACATTACAGTGACTTAATTCTATTGAGGAAATAAAACTGGTCATGTCGTTGCTTTGAAACACCGGGTTTAACCGGTATAATGTTTAAAGATGCGTGGAAGAGAATATTTTTTGGTTTGAAGATTTTTTAACTCTCATTCGTCATCATATAAGTCACTCAGATGTTAATGTAATTCTTTCTAACTTACATAGTTAGGTGAGTTTCCTACAAGTGTTTCCTACCTATGATCTAGCTAGGAAAATTGTACAGTACCGAGTTGTTGGAAGCTGAATAACAACTTCTGACTAGCTTACAAGAAGTTTATTAGTAGTTTACCAAAACGTCTTAGCCGAATATGTGTCTAACAGTACCTATGAGGCTAAATGGTAACTTAAAATTGAGCTTCGTAGCCGATTGTGAACTTGAGTCAATATATGTTCTAAAGCCCTCGTCAGTCATATACGTCCAGACATCTAGCATAGCTAATATACAACAACGAAACATCTTCTCAATTGTGATACATATTAGCTCCTAGCTAACCTCAACGAAGGTCGCATCTCCTCTCATTGCGCAAACAAATCGATCTCTACCGCCAGACTACACGGCGTCTTGTCGTCTCTATGAAACGCTAATCATTCTTACCTAATTCTTACTTAATACTTACAAAAATATTGAATAGGTATCTGTCCACTTTTAACAAGACCTATTTAGAGAATAGGAATACTTTCAAATTTAATCCAATTGCCATTCATTCATCGGCCATTGTGAATAACAGAACTGGGGCCCTGATCCGAAGAATCACAGCTTCTCTTGTACATACATTATTAAGAGAGCTTTTATTTAGTAATAAACGGAATTTCCTCTCGCTTTCTTTACTATGAATTTTCAAAATTAGTAATTAATACTTCGCAAAGCAAATAATTAATATGATGTTGATGCTTTAAAACGCTTCTGTCGCATACGGATTGTTTTTTTTTCTGCACCCAATACATCCTTCAAAGCGGGCCAGTAAAAGTATGGCATACTGAAAACTCGATAATAGGTATGCTATGTGCAACATAATTATGAGTTTGTGAGAAGAGGCCTGTTCCCTGTAGGAAATGTTGTAATTAAATATAATGATTAAACTGAATAAGAAATCTCGCCCATTTTTCAAGCTAAGCAACTAACAATAGGAAACACTACAACTAATAAGGTTTGATTTCTAGTTTCATTAATTTGATACATTTATTGCAAAATATTAAATGAATTGAAAATGGATCGCCACAATTTTTATAACTCTTTATGCATTTAAATCGCGGGATCTCATTAGCAGGTTGGTTGTAAATTGGCACGTGTATTGTTACGAATATTATTATTCTACGAGCTGTTGCCCGCGTACTCATAATACATAAATAGAAATAATTTATTTTGTAAATAGGATACAGCATAATTTTTACATGCATGTTTTTGAGAACACTTGAGTTGACATTTTCTATCTGACCACCTTTAGAAGAGACGTGGAAACAAACTCAGGGGTCGCCGTTTCTTTGAATATCCCGTCATAGGCAGTCTCAAATTGCCAGTAAGGGAAATAAAGGACGAAATGGCCCCTGATGTCCAGAATAATTTTGCGCACAACATATTTTCACTTGGCAACACGATTATTTGTCCTCTTTTAGAATATAAGACTTTAAATTTGCGAGACCTGGAAATAGCTATTGCCAATGCGACAACACCTCAACGCTAATCGAAATATGATTACCAACGTTTTGTCCTTGAATGTGCCGCGTTTATTGATTCCTTTCTACGTTATTATTGGAGCATCGATCAATTATTTACTTGTATGCAAAGAAACAGCGGTGTGTTACAAAAAGAGATTTTATTTATACTTATGCTCGAAATCAATATTGTTTTAGCTTTTTCCGCGGTGTAGCTTGCGTATCTGCAAAAACGGTATCCTTATTCTCTTAATATTCTAAAGCCTATCATTAATAACTGATGTCAGCTAACTTCCTACCAAATTTCATAAGAATTCATCGTTCAGGTTTAGCTTGAACGTAACTTGTGTCAATATCAGTATGATTCTCGCATTCTCGTGTGTAGAGAATGAAAGAAGCCGAACATTACACCAGAAGTATCATCAACAATAGGTATACTATTACACATTGGTTAACCGTCGTTATTTATAGGGTCTCCTCATTCTACAGTACACTAAGGCGAGTCAACCCAAACTCCCAACATCCGGCATTAAATCTGTACAATGTCGTGATTGCCGGCGGATCTATGTATGGATTTCTGGGTGCTCTATCCCGACGCAAGGGAACACGTAATGTGACAAAAATGTAACCACCAGTGGCCTGCCCGCGCGGTCATTAATTGAATTAAAAATTGTGAGGCTGTTTGTTACTCTTCCACGAAGAACTACTAAACGAATTTTAATGATATTTGTCAATGGATCATACCATAATACCATAGTCTACAAGATACTAGTATAATGGTATACTTTTATAACAGGATCACTTTACAGCAATAACTGCTTGTGACTTCTTGTATAAGATAAAGCCAATTTCTTTTCGTTTTTTTGCCGTTTTTCTTTAATTGATAAACATTATGTTTGTTTGTTTTTCCGCAGCCAGCTGGGTACGCACCTCCGCCAGGTGCCGTCGGGGAAGATGGCGAGGTCAAAGGGTTCGATTTCAGCGAACAGTCCATACGAAGATCCTTCATCCGTAAGGTGAGCATTATTTTCTTTTAAACCACTTTTAGAATTGAAGGCGTACTTCCAAAGTTCATTTTGTGGCTCGTCCTTGATGAATGGAGATAAAAGGTACAAGAAAAGCATGCCTACTCCCATTTTACTCTGAGTAGAACAGCGCTAGTTTTTTGGGGTCCCAGTGGGAATCGTACAGCTACATACTCCGCCCTTAGAAAGGCGGCGGTTTGCGCTGATCTTCTCCCGGCTAAACACACTGTCGAAAATCAAAATCAAAAGTCATTTATTCAAATTAGGCTACTAAGTAACACTCTTTGAAGGTCAGATTAGATTGGACAGCACCCAGTTTCGCACCCTGCACCGTTTTCTAACGGACAAAACAGTTTTTTTTCCTCCAATACCCTACTGACGTGATGACGTCAGATGACGGCCCTGGTCTCCATGAAGTACTAACTGGTGTGTATGTGTGTTACCAGGTGTACTCCATCCTGATGTGTCAGCTGCTGGTGACGATGTCCTTCATTGCGCTGTTCCTGTTCCACGCCCCGACCAAAAACTGGGCGCAACGGAATAGCTGGCTATTGTAAGTGGTTTTTTCATTAATCTTCCGTCAGAGTAGAATAAGTTTAGTTTGTATGTACGAATGTGACTAAAATAAAAATGTCTTTGAAGACCTGTATTCCATGTTTCATGTCGAGGTTGCTTTTTTGTTTCCGGTTGATGTTTTTGATTTTGATTTATGTTCCGCCGCGTATTTAGAACATGGTAAACTAACTACTCTATAAAAGTCACGTGAAGTCAAAGTCAAGTCGAACCTGCACCTCGTGTATACAAATCCACGTATAGAACCGCAAGACCTCCACGACCGGTTTTGACGACTATAATGAATATTTGCAACAAATCGCGAGAAAAAGCTTGTGCGTAAAAATATTTGTGTGTTGTCAGCTGGGTGGCGTTCGCGGTGGTCTTCATTTGTCTGATCGTGATGGCTTGTTGCGGTAACGTGCGGCGGCAGGCGCCCATGAACTTCATATTCCTCGGGATATTCACTGTCGCTGAGAGTTTCCTACTCGGAGTCACTTCTAGCGTGTATGCTGTCGATGCGGTGAGTCTATTACCCTTAATTTTTAACAATCTTTGTAACATCCAGTGGGATCTGAGGGTACGAACGGACATGGACTGGGAAGGCCTAGTAGTACCTGGGCGTCCCCTCCTTCTCCTTACAAACTTCTAAATATGCATTACACACTAAACGTATTGAACTTAAAAATAACTTACGAAAAACTTAATAGGCAGCTTTGGTACCTTACTTTGAAAAAAAAATGACACCCGCCCTAAGTAATTTAATCCTCGTGTCGCGGGGGGTTTAAGGAACATTCAAATCACATGCACAAAGACACCCAGACTCAGAACAAGCTGTCGTGGATCACACAAACGCTTGTCCTACGCGGGGATCAAACCCGCGGCACGTCATGCACTGTGGGTTTGGCGTGGTGACCTCGACCAGTCGGCTATCCGTTCAATCTCTTTGCATCAATACTTTTAACTAATCACCATGTATTATCTTCAGGTCATGATGGCGGTCGGTATAACGGCGGCAGTTTGTCTCGCGCTGACTCTGTTTGCCTTCCAAACGAAGTGGGACTTCACAGTAATGGGCGGCTTCCTTCTCTGCGCCACAGTCGTCTTACTTGTGTTCGGTAAGTTAATATTAATATCCGACAACTTTCAAACTCTCAAGCTGAGCAAAGCTTGTACAATAAGTACAAGACAACTTATAAACAAACAAATATATGTCTCAATACATTATGTGGTGAATTAAGAAATCGCAGTTACTCTACGTCTCGATTTTAAATTTTCGTATATCCTAAACTGGTTGTGCCAAAACTAAGTCGGAAACAAGGTACTAATCAGCCATACAAAAGAAAAATACTAAAATCACGATATCTAAATATCTTTACACAATAAGTCTGAGGACCTCCGCTGAAGAAGTAAAACTATGTGGAACGTCGTAACATGCATTTGTCTTTATATTCCCCTTTCTCAGGAGCGATAAAACTAACTCAGCACAGTCAGCAGTGCTTACATACACCCTCCATGGCAGCATTAATCATTTAAAACAACCTTTTTGGATGGCGCGTTAGTTATTGTTCCCTTAAGGGCCGATTTTGCAATCGTCAGATAACTTTTATCTGGCGAATATGTTTGTCGTTTTGACAGCTTTGCATTGGTATAGGAACTATGTCAAACGACAATATTATTCCTCAGATAGAAGTTAACTGATGATTGAAAAATCAGCCCTAATTTATGTTAATGTCTTGTTTAAAATATTTAAAAAATGAAATATTATATATTTCATTTTTTAAATATTTTGATATGTTACTATGTAATACGTACCATGACATTGTTTCTACGTAACTTATGTTTGTATGCCAAAAATAAGAATTTACAAGGATTCTCGAACTTATATTAACAGCTTTCCAGACCAAGAATAAATCTGATTTCTTACTTAAAAATGTTCATTATAATAAATATTTGTTCCAGGTCTCGTCGCAATATTCATACCGTCGAACAAAATCGTTACATTAGTGTACGCGTCGATCGGGGCCTTAGTGTTCTCTCTATACCTGGTCTATGACACACAGCTCATGATGGGCGGCAAACACAAGTACAGCATTTCCCCCGAGGAGTATATCTTTGCTGCCTTGAACCTGTACCTGGACATCATCAACATCTTCCTCTACATTCTTACTATCATCGGCGCCGCGAGGGATTAGGCGCGGATTGTTGACTGTTTCCACTTCAGTTTTGGTGTTTGCATTCCTTGTAGGTTTCTGTTTGTTGGATTGCTTATGCTTCGTTCTTCAGTATGGTTTTCCCGTTTTTTTTTTTCTGTAATTCTGTCCTTTAGCGAGATCTCTCCCTGAATTGGTTTGGTTCTGCTTGTAATCGAAATACCAGAACAAAATAGACTTATTTATTTGGAACAATATTATAACAATAGATATCGCATAAAATAACGTCCATAATATTCTTCTGTTTCCAGCGTACGAATATTTTATAGTCCAGGACGAAAATAGGAAATTATTATCTTGCAAACAGCATTTTTAATTACAATACAACTATCAAAATGAACCAAAAACAGCGTCCTTAGGACTAGAATATTTCGGGTGTTGGTAACATCTGATGCTATTGGTCGCGTTGCCAAGAGTTTACTTTATTTCTTGATAAACCTATGCAGCATAGATAATTGTTTGCTTAAGCAATCAGTAAATGGTAAATTATGTTAAGAACACTCCTTGGAAGACGTAAATAATCGTAACAAACATTTTTATATCTATTTGTCGATGATGATAGTACAAGTTAGGTTAACATAAAGTTAAACTCAAACAACCTCTATCGTAAACACATGCAAACACCAAAACACTAAGTATTAGATTATTTATTTAATATTCATTGATAACCAGTCGATTCACATGATCACATCAACGAAATTTATTCGAAATCAAGAAAATTATTCGAAATTATTCCAAATTTCCAAATAGATAGTTGTAGTTTTATTTTGCAAGCGTTATTTGTCTATGTGATAATGTATCTGCATTTAAAGTGGCGATACGGTTGCCCTTGATAAAATATTTGTAAGCCTTTATTTAAGGTGGCAACATTGATATTGCGTCAGCTTTAGCGTTGTGTACTTGGCTCATAGTACTAATAGTCAAATCAACCAAAATTCATTTATTCAAATTAGGCTACTAAGTAGCACTATTTGAAGGTCAGCACCATTTACATTGGACAGCACCCAGTTTCGCCCACCCTTCAGTAAATATGTGACAATAAAAGAATATTTCAGAATAACTTTAAAACTTGCGCTTTATCCATATATTTTCTTATCTTCGAAAAAAGGAAATGTTTCATACAGATTATACACAGTTAATTTGTATTTACAAAGTGTAGAAGCAATGTTTAAAATGACTAGAAATTGTTGCCAGTTAAATAAAAACTTATGAAATCAATTGGATTGGTCAGTGTCAGTTGTGTAACGAGAATTAATGATATAGAATTAATGATTAATGATATAAAAAACTATGATTTTTCTTCAGTATGTTGGCATAAGGTTAATTAAAATATTAGTAATCTTATAAAATATACTTTCCTAAAGTTTTTTGTTGGACTCCCGCGCATACCTACAATAAACTTACAATAGAACTCGTACCTAACTTCAATGAAAAAAAACTTGTTTCTAGTAGCAATCTATTAGTCAACCAATTCTCCATAATATGTGCTTTTAATAACTAAGTTACGCGGAGGAGCTCGTGGCTAAGCTATAACCGCATAAGTGATTCGATCACAGGTTAAGCTATGCTTGACGCGGTTGGTCCGTAGATGGGTGACCATCTTTGTCATGACGAGTTCCACCGTGTTTCGGAAGGCACGTTAAATTGTGGGTCCCAGCTGTTATTCCTTCATCTTTGACAGTCGTTACAGGTAGTCAGAAGCTTGAAAAGTCTGACAGCCAGTCTAACCAAGGGGTGTCGTGTTGCCCAGGTAACTGGGTTGAGGAGGTCAGATAGGCAGTCGCTCCTTTTAAAACACTGGTACTTAGATGAAACCGGTTGGACTGGTAGCCGACCCCAACGTAGTTGGGAAAAGGCTAGGCCGATGATGAATAACTAAGTTATGCAATAACCTTAATTCTCGTTAAACCTGTTCTGCTGACCGTGTGATGCGACAAGTCGTCATTATTCAAACTATATATCTCACTAGTTTTAGAATAGGTCGCCTTTGCACTACCATCCAATACTTACAAATTAGCTTCATATATTTGCCGACTAGTTGCGCCACGTCATTAACAGCAGTATTTTACTAATGATTACTTCAATACTTAATTAATTATGTAGATTTTTCTTACCTATAAACAGGTTAGGGTTAGGTCGGATTGATTGATTGTGTGATTTGTGGCGCAACAGTCGACCAACTTTTTATACAGTCGGCATCAAAAACATTAAATACAAACATCTGTATTGATTGTGATAAAGTTTTAAAGGAAAATAAAATTAACACTAGCTTTACAAAGGTGACTTATGCTATCCAAATAATGTTGCTATGTAAAAAATATGCTGTAGTAATTAATCAGTATTGTGATAAAGTTTCGGTGTTACCATAATCTGCTTAACATTACCTCTGTTTAACGTTAAGCATTATTTAATCACTAGATGTCTAATGGTTGTTAAAACATTACTATTGTTTTTATTATTTTCAATAATTTCTGTCTTTGTAAATGTTGCATTATTCGATTTAGGCTCGTTCAATTATTTCTGTGGGTATACAATTAATATTTGCGCTTATAACAACCGTAATATATCTACAGTCTAAGAACTAAAGTAATTAAATATTATATAGTTAGTTTATTTTAAGGTTTTTGTTAATTTTCGTTTATTAATTAAATGTAAAATATTAATTGTGTTTTGTTATTTTAATTTCGTTTACCCTTCCTAGCCTGGCATCCTTTTATTTATGGTTTAAATGACCTTTGGAGAGTAAAGAATATTGGCACACTTATGACCAATCTCAGGGCAGGCTTTATCGACAAACATAAAAACTTGTTAAAGTACGTAATTTTTTGAAGAAAATGGTATCAGAATGCTTACTTCTTTTGACAATATAATCATCCAACGATTGTAGACTTTCTACAAGTAGCGTTAAAATACATTTCTAAAAAAATGCTGGTGTCCCTGATATTGATTTTTTACCTTAATAATATAATTATAAAAGCTATTTAGAATCGTTGAAATAGTCTTATGGTGTAATTTGTTCTTGTGATAAATAAATTAAATTAGATAAGGCGAGAAATAACATGCACGGTACAATATAAATAACAATGCGCATAGATTGATTCCGATTTGATTTACCACGTTTTTATTTGAGAGCTGTTGTGTTGAGGTTTCCACACCAAAACAACTGGGCCCCGATTCTGCTATTTGCAACGGCCGATGATAGAGGTTAAATTAAATTTGACAAGAATCTTATTCAACTAAGGACTAATTTATTGAATTGTCAATGAGTTTTCCGACCCGCACATACTTAATTTTCAATTATTATAAATAAAAAAAAATATGAAGATACAAAAAGGCCATTCTAATTCAATTTTGATTAATTCATTGGCTATTGTAAATAGCTGAGGGCACTAAGTGTAGCCTGACGCGAGTAAGATCCCCGCGTAGGACAAGCGTTTGTGTGATCCACGAATGCTTGTTCCGAGTCTGGATGTCTTTGTGCATGTGACTTGATCGTCGTTAAAACCCCCCGCGACACAAGGATTAAATTCCTTTGAGCGGTAGCACATCGTCTTTCTCAAAACTTGGTAAACTTCTAAATCTCTATGTAGATTTCTGTCTCTTACGATATTTCTCGCCTCGCCAATCATCACATACATCATAATCATCCTTACAAATTGACAATACAAGATCGAAGACGGAGAAGCTTACCTCACTTGAAAATAAATTGTATGTATCGTGTGTAATTGTGTTGATCAAGTGCTCGTTGCGAATAAATATTTTTTATTGTAAATCACTAATGTTTGCTTGTAGTTAGGACTCTTGTTTTGCTAGGTACGTTACGAGTGAACTATATATACGTTATAACTGGAAATTTTAATAAAATGTTTATTCAATATCTCATGGACGTAATGTTTTAATTTTAATTGCTGTTATTTTTCTCCCTTTACCTCTTTGATTAATGAGATTTCTTTTTCGTTCGAGTATCGCACTAATATTATTATCAACACATCATATGTGAGTATGTTTGTTACCTGTTCACGCCCGAACGGCTGAAGCGATTTCGATGTAATTTTGTACGGAGACAGCTAAAACCTTCGATTAACACGCTGCAGGATACATGCAACATTGTTTATATTGCGTTAAAGAAAAAAAGTATCGTTATAATGTTTTACATATAACGATAACGGCTCAAATATGATATTTTTGTTTCTAACCAACGTTCTTCACTTTGGTCCTTTGGCAGCCACCGGCAAAGACCCTTAAACCTGCAGTTATCAAACCTCCTCCTCAACCTTCACGGCTTCAACATGACAATTACAAGACAGATTATTCTTTAAATCAGGCTTATTAAATATAGATAATTGATAATTAACTGTAGTATTGCAAGTCACAACACTGTAGCACACATCTTATCTACAATATAAATATTATATCGGCCAGTTATCAAAGCGTAGCAACATAAGTAGTTACCGAACGAAAATGTCGTTCACACTCGCTTTCGGTGGATTCGCAATAATTTTATTTATTTACAGTGTTTTTAAAAAGGAACCTAAACCCATATTTGGGATATATGCAGTGCCTGGAAAGTGGTATTATGTGAAATATGTTTTCTTTTCTGCGATATATTTCTTCAGAAAGGTGAGGGTCATTTGTTTAAACAACCGGTATTTACTTCTCACATATTTTCCTTCATATACCTTCTTTTATTTACAAGATCTTTCTAGCAGCTTTGCCCGCGCAAAAATCTATAACCTAAATCCTTCCTTGATTTCTTGGCGTTTGAGCTATTTTCATTGTAGCCAACCCTATCATAACGGCTAATTTATGTAAAAGTGAAACAGACAACGTTAATATCTCTTTAAGGATATTACGTATGACGGAATTTGACGGATAGCCGAGTAGTTGAGGTCAACACGCCAAACCCACAGAACGCGACATGTCGAACGTTCGATACCCGCGTAGGCCAAGCATTTGTGTGATACACGACTAGGTTCTTCTACAAGAAGTCTAGCTTTGACCCTGTGTCTTGAACGAACAGAGAAATTAGTAATCATGTTTTCATTCTATATAAAAAAACGAATAAGTATTCTTCCATTTAAATTAGCTGTAACTCTTCGTATATTGAGATCTAGCTGTTGCCCCCGACTTCGTCCGCGTGGTTATAAGGATAGGATTTTTTTAATAATTTTCCCCGTTTTTGCCACATTTTTCATTGTGTCTTCGCTTCTATTACTTGCAGCGTGATGTTATATAGCCTAAAACCTTCCTCGTTGAATGGTTTATTGAACACAAAAATATTTTTTCAATTTGAACCAGTAGTTCCTGAGATTAGCGCGTTCAAACATAAACAAAGTCTTCAGCTTTATATATTAGTATAGATTAGGATTATTTCATTATCCATGAAACACGACGAAAGCGAATGTCTGGCATTTTGTAATTGATAAAAATGTAAAGATAACATTAAAACCAGCACTCATTAACGTGCTTATAACAGAAGTGTGATCACAATGTGTTAGTAGATGATCATAGAACCTAAAAGCACCCTTATTTCAAGGTCGTTAAGGTTGAGAGTACAAAAGACGGTTACCTTATGAAGGCTAATATTCGCTATCTGAAAGTAGGCAACAGATTTGCAGGTGTTTTGTTATCTTGTAATCAGTTAAATAGGGATAATTTATTTTATTTAAATCAATCAAAGTAGTTTATAATTGAGTAAATCAATTTTACTGTGTATTTGAACAATTAATTAGATTTTTCGGCAGTAAAAGCGGAACCCTATTACAAGGCACGGACAACCGATGTCTGTCCGTCTGAAACCAGGTTGTATCCAATGAACTATGATAGCTAGAAAGTTGAATTTTTCACATATGATTTATTTCTGTTGCTGGTATACTAGCAAATAAAGATCAGCAAACCAGTGATATCCCTTGTGGATACCCATCCAACCTTAAATGTATTCTTCAGCAAGACCAGTTTGCATCAACAATTGATCATTCATCAAAGAAAGCGTGTTGTTCGGGAGTTTACCACGCCATTTTACCCTCGCAGCTAAAGCACTCACTAAGTGGGGAAGGGTGAACGAAAGCGGGTGCTCGATAATTTAATTTGACATTAAAAAAGTGCCTCTCATAGTGCCAAGACAAGGCAAAAGAAGCGTCGGTCGTCCTGAAGCAAGATGGGTCGATGACATAGTAAAGGTCTCGGGTCGAGTCTGCACGAGGCTAGCACAAGACCGTAGAAATTGGCATGAGAAAGGGGAGGCCTACGCCCAGCAGTAGAAGGATAAAGGCTGTGCATGATGATGATGATATCTCTCAATCAGGACTGTCCATTGAATTTATCTGGCATTCATTTTTCTTTTATCGTTGGAACCAACAATAAAGGCTGCTTATACCATAGCATAGTGTTGATCTTGGCTCTTGGGATTTTCATTTCTTGTCCCCAAATAATATACCAAATTTTTTATAGAAAAAAGCTATCTACATAAGTGAATACTAGTTCCGCTTCGAATCAGAAACGTACTGGTATTTTTTTGCTGAATATTATAACCTGCCAAAAGGTTACTCCTAAAATGGACTAAATGTAAATATTACTTTTCCCTTCAACATTTCCAGTACTCTGCAAGCGGGTCCAAAAGCAGTGCTGGTCAGGGTGCTAAAGCTATGACGGATGTGACCCTAATGGATCGGGCACAACAACTAAGCGATGATGCTAAGGTAAATAGTTATATCACGACAGTGTGACATATATCTATCATATATATATATGACGTTATCTGATCCTTGAAGGAAATACATTTAATTCTTACATTACAGGTTACCCACTCTGAGTTTTGGGAAATTTCCCCAAAATAACAAAACTATAGTTACCTAGTCATGTTGACTGCACGGATAGCCGAGTGCTCGAGGTTATCACACCAAACCCACTGAGAGCGACGAGTCGCGGGTTCGATCCCCGCGTAGGACAAGCATCTGTGGTCTAGTAATCATAATACAACGTTTGCTTAGTTTAATGGCCTTTTGTGAAAGTTGTGGAAATTATTATTATTTTAATGCGGAACTAAAAAACTTTCTGTTTATACAATATTCCAGGCTTTCGATGCTATTTTCTTCATATCCTCAAAAAGCGAGGGAAATAAAGGGGTGTACGTGATCGCGGGATGTGAGAGACGTCCTTTAGGGATGTGCAACGGACTCTTTTATATTGGAGTAAGTATTTCTTCAAACAGTACACGTCACATACACCTATAGCCTCCGACTAAAATATATATTTTCAATTCTTTTTTTTTACCTCTGAACTTCGACTGGAAAACCGATTTTATTGACTTTTTTTTTGATCCATAAGAATTTCCACATATAGGTTGTAAATGTATAAGTAATAGTTATATATAAGAGTGCCTAAAAATAAAATCTATGCATCCCTCTCAAATAGTTAAGGGATATACACATAAGGAAGATTTGAACATATCAACGTTGACTGAATATTATATTATCATCTTCTTTTAGCTACCAAACAAGGGTTTGCTATGCAGTAAGAAGATCCCCGACACGGTATTATTCGGTGCTGAGCCGGGCAAGTTCGGAGCAGAGGGGATCAAGATGACCCCTGTGGTGCCCATGGAGAAGTGGACGATCTCCTACAAAGGACAGATGTGGTGAGCTGAAGCAAAAGTAGTTATCATCCAATAACTAAATACAATACCCCATCACGGGCAGCGGTGGCCTTACCCATTGCGAGGCTCCAGGCGGAAGAACTTTGCGAGGCCTTTTGTTGTCTGTGAACCTAACAAATCATTTTCCAGCAGATCAAAATTAAATGCAAGTTCTTTTCGCAAGCAGTTGAGTTCTATAGGTCCTGATAATTTTTTGGAATATTTCTGGTGTCTTGACCTGGAAAAACGTGAATAAACTAAATAACTGCTGACTTCCGGTACCACATCGAACGTTTGAAAAAAATAAATTCCAACGTTTCAAACAATTCTCAGAAACTAGACTTCATTCTCTTTTGTTCTCATTTCATATCTTTCTATTATTAGATTATTATGAGCCTGAGTAGATTCATTGTTATAACTTAACCTAAGAAAAATGCGTATGAGAGTGCTGAAGCAGCCAATTTATATGCTTCATTGTGACACGAGAGAGCATTCCATGGCATGGCTCTAGAATGCCGCCCTACATTTGCAGCTAGGTTGCACGTTTTTTTGCTTAGATTTTGACTTTCAAAAACGCATTACGACACCCAGGCTCAGAAGAGCAGCTAGAGCATTTGAAAATGTGCCACAAAATTTAAAGATTTTTTGATGAAGTCAAAATCTAAGCAAAAACCCTCGTATCACAAGGATTATATTCCATGGTCCGGGAGGCATTTAGAAACATTGGAAAGTCATCATGCGTCATTTGTATAAAAATGTTTCAGGTATCAAAATGATCCGGAAAAAATGGTTGAAGTTGACTTCTTTGGGGAATGGAAAGCGACCTCAAAATACTTCGATTTCGACTCGGATTTGTATCCGCCGGCCGTTATCAAGTCCATAGCGCGGGAGAAGTGGAGCAGACAGTACTTCGAGGGACTCAAAACGTAAGTTCATTTTGACTAACGATATTTTAGATTAATTTTTTGCTTTGAATGAAACTCTAAGTAACTTTTGGGAAAAAATCTTCTCTCGTTATTAAATCTAATTGTGTTGCTTTATAGTCTTGACTTATGACGTTCTTTTCATTCGGGAGGTAGGCGTAGGACTTACGCGCGGGCCCTCGGACGGTGAGTACGGTAGCCCACCGCTCCGCCAGGTCCAGGCCCGTGCCGGACGGCCCGAACCTGTTCCACGCGATTCTCAATGAGATGTCAGCAAGGTCTTTGAAGCCCATTGGGGCTGATGCAAGAAAACGGGTAACCGTGACCCCGGCACACAAGGCGCAAAAGAAGGAATACGTTAGGTTGTTTTCAGTAGAAATCTGACCCTACCTTCCGCTCAATCCAAAGCGAGAGAAGTAATTTAATGAATCCGCAAAAAGGCATCTGTTATAACTGTCTGGATACTTTTTTTTTTCTTACCCCTTTATCTGAAATCTTTTACTTTCCAGAGCACATCAGTCGCATTACGAACAGTTCGGATCTTTGAAGTGCAAGTTTAAGATTGAGAACGAATCGTACGAGTACACTTTGCCGTCCTTTAGAGACCATAGTTTTGGTAAGCCCTTAAATGTTATGCTCTCATTGTTTTTGGCGTAGAATATCTTATGTCCGGTGAATAGCAATTGATAATGACATTCGGAAAGGCATTGGCTCAGGATTCGAACCGTTGACTTGGCAGTCCATCGGTCATACAGATAATAATGAGAGTTGGTTTAAAGATAAGTCTTTTATCCTAGGTCAGAAGCGTGACTGGACTCTGATGCATCGCTACGCCTTCCATCACATCTTCCTAGAAGACGGCACCAGCGTCAGCGTTGGCGTCATCTGTCAACCCTCCACCGCATCCGTGTGAGTCTTGATGGTAGACTAACTTATGGGATTCAACCTCCTGACATTGGATTTCTTCGGCTTCGAGCGAAGTAACGTCTAAGTCATGTGATTAATCGAAAAGAAATATCGTTAACAGACGTCTGAGCCATAAGATTGTAATAATGTCAGATGTACTGTATTTACAATAATATTTTCGTTGGTATTACAAAATAGAACTTTCTAATCTTTATAAGACGCAATAAGAAACAATAAAAAATTGCTTGTCATGATGCCAAAACGGTGACGGCGTGTTAGTAATATGCTTAGATTATAAGATTCCACAGTCCTTGAACATCACCATGTAGTTTTGATAAATTTTCATGCATAACATTTTGTAGTATTATTTGTTTTTTTCTTATAATCCTGAGCAAAAGGTTTGTTACTGTCTTATTCCTATTCCTATATTCTTCAAAATTGAAAAAAAATCTTTAAATTTTGTCTTCAGATTCGAAGTTGGTGTCCTAGCACTGCCTAGTGGGGAAGTACTTCCAGTTAAATGGGTGGACTTGAAGCTGTATCAGCATGGGGAGGACGGAACTGCCCCCAAGGACTACGCGTTCGTATTTAAGGCTGGGGACGAGGAGTATACCGTGCAAGTACGTGCGCTTGAACTTAAATGTTGTATAAATTACTTTGCATAACGGACCTATTTCGTGTACGCCTTTAAAAAGGGCCGGGTTCTTCCCATGGACTTTCCCCGTGCAGATAAAGTCCATACCATATATTTTATTACATTCCAGGTTTTAGTAGAACATGAGTCTGTTCACTACGTGTCTTCGGATTGGGACGCTCGCATGGTTGAGAGGTTCTGCAAGTTTGTGGTCAACAACGTCCCGGGACGAGGTGTCTCCGAGTTCCACTACAGACACAAGGATGGAAGGCCCGAAACCGTTGCCAAGGATGACCCCGAGTGGTACCGGAAGATGTGCCACAAAATTTAAAGATTTTTTTTTCTGTTCCGTACAGATGTAATTTCTGAAGAGCAAAAACATAATGGACCAGACGGCCTAACATTACGTAACTTTACAATAGTTCCTTTTATCAAAAGGAAATTTCAATTCAATTTTTCGACCACATTAAGCGATGTGCCGACAAATTCCTAAAATGTATTGAACATGAATCGAACTGGTCTAGAGGGAAGACCAACTCTTACCTATGTATGTGAAACTGTTTTTATTTTTTATAATAATTTAAGCATAATTGACCATTCCCAATGACTGATAAAGAAACAATTCAGATTATTATTATGTATTAAAAACAAGATAAAATAAATATGTGTTTTACGTTCTACGTGTTTACATTATTCTGATTTCTGTTGCTTTTAAATGGTTCACACCCTGCCCCCTGGATAATATTTTGTTTGTATTCCTTTAACCTGCATGTACCTACTTAATTTCCTGTTTTCCTGCCTTTTTCTCTGAACGAAGATTTTATGTAACATTTATTTAGTACCTATCTGAAATCCGTTTAAATAGTAAGATACAAACGCATTCGTTAAATAAATTTACTATCAAAATTGACCATGACAAATCCTTGAACGCCATTTCCTAACGATTGAATCAAATTTTATTATTCATTGCGTTTTTTACACTTCCCTAGTTTATGCTCTCTAGAACAAAACTGTCGATGTATATTGTGCATAGTTAATCCCTGCCTCTAGACCTTGGCTGGGCGGGCAGGGAACAGTCCTTTGCCTGCCCCAATTATACCACTAATCGAATTGAATGACTGGACTACGAATGAAATAATTGCGCACGCGCATCCCATTTTATATACAGGTTGTTTATTTATTGATTTTTTTAAGTGATTTTTATTAAGGTTCTTTCCAATCCTTTTTTAAAGTCGAAATAACTTGAATGTTTGTGAAAAATGGTTAATATTATTTAAGACGTCTTACTTAAATGACAAGTTCAGGGATTACGAGTAGTAGGTAGGTGTATATCATTTTATAGAAAGCCATGTAATAGGTAATTATCGTCCAATTTTTGGATAGGAAGATATAGAAAACTACGACGATCTAAGTCTCACTGCGTACTGAGACTTTCTTGTTTATTTATACATTTTCTTTTTCTTCCTATTTGTCTTGTATTATTTCTCTTGTCACATCCTCGCATTTGAGGCATCGAAGCGACAGGCTGTTTCAACTTTGTCAACACCCATAATTGACAAATGAATGAACACTTGAATTTATGTAACATTTAGCACACCCTGTATGTTTACTAGTGTTTATGCTCCCGTTAATATGAGAAGTAAGGATGAGGGCTCCAGTTTGCACAATCTGGCAGTCAGGTATACCACGTAGAGCAGAGTGGGCTATGGAGGTTGCTTACTAAGGCGAATTAAAAAGGTATGTTGAGCTAGACCTGATCAAAGTTATGGAGTATAAAAACACCTATAAGCAGCTTTCGCCTATATTATGCAAATAACCCCTACTTAACAGCCATCTGAATCCTGATTAATAATATTGTCTTAATTCAAAAGCAACTTCAAATAAAAATTATTGGTCCAAATTTGATGAAATTTTTATGTGACCAAATGACAACTATTTCACGTTACATGAAAAAAATAATCGAGAAATTCTTTTCACAAAAGTAAAAAATAATAATTCTATAACCATGTAATTAAAATAAAAGTTTTTTTGTCGAAAAAGTATGTTATTATTGATCAAAAGACGTCAAGTCTAGTAAAATAAGAATTAACTTAGAATGAGATCATTATTTACAATAAAAAGGCTATAACCAGTGCCGTTTTATCCATAAGGCACTTAGGGCTTGTGCCTAGGGGCCACCTATGACCCACCACTATGACTAGGGGCCCAGCACTCCCGATGAAATAAAAAAATATGAAACCACGGTAGAAGCCCACACAATTGATACAATGCATCTAAGAAAAGCTCGATAATTTTTTCACTGAATGAAAATAACTTGAACCAAGGGGGGCCCCCACTCCTTTGTGCCTCGGGGCCCCTGGGCCCCTAGATCCAGCCCTGGCTATAACTGTTCTACTAAGTACTACTGTTATATTATTACTTATATACAATAGAATTATATTCTTAGTGTTTCTTACGAATAAAAATGTTAGAACCCCTTTAACAACAATCTTATTCATCCATATATATAAAAATGAATTTCTGTTCGTTAGTCTCGCTAAAACTCAAGAACGGCTCGACTTATTGGGCTTACGTTACTCTCAAAACTTTTTATTTTCTAATAAGAAAGATTAGCATCAAAATTAGGTACTAGTAGGCGGGTCTGTTTTCAATATTGAGGCATCCGGTGATGGTAATGACGCCCGCTACTTTTAAAATATAAACTATTTTCATTTAAGTAATAATAAAATATTTTTGTTTTTTGTCTAGAATTCAGTACAGGGCGGAACAGTAATGGTCAATACAATTAATTTCCAATTATTGTGTTAACAAAATGCTTAAGAGAATGAAATTTCATACTGCCATTCATTCATGGGCCGTTGTAAATAGCAGAATCCGATCCCTGGCCGGCTTCAAATTTTCTCTCTTGGAAACAGTATAAATAATAAATAAACACTCAAACTTAAAACGAGCATTCGTGGGTCATATAAATGATTTTCCTACTAGAATCGATCCCAAGGCATGTCATGTACCGCGGGGTTGGTACGGTGACCCATATCGCTCGGCTAAAATAATCGGAAACAAAAACCAAAACCGCCTAGAGTTTGACTGTATTTCAGATATACGATGGATTTCGATGCTATTTTGGAAGATGTTGGCACCTTCGGACGGTACCAGAAAATGGTGATATACCTGATCCTGCTACCAGCTGTGATTCCGTGCGGCTTTCATGCGTATGCACAACTCTTTATGGCCGCCCACGTCGATCACTGGTGCAGGGTCCCTGAATTAGACTTTATATCGGATCTCTATATAGCTAAGAATTTGAGGTAGGTGGCTTTACAGGCAAAGTAAAGGTAACGATCAGATCTGTATCAGTTAAAAAAGTGATTTTTATGCTGACTGAGCACTGACTTAATCTCATTGCATTTTCCAACAAATAAATCTTTTACCAAACTATCCATCGTTATTATCACATTTTCTTTCATAACGTTCTGCCTTAAAAGAGCGCCTCCGTAACTGTTTAATATTATAATACTATTGCAGTATACCCATGGAATTGAAGAATGGTGAGCTTAAATATTCAGAGTGTACAATGTATAAGCTGAACTATAGCAAAATAGCAAAGACTTATGAGAGTCTTGATTACTTTAACCTGAAGGAGACTTCTCCGGAAATCGTGCCTTGTACCAGTGGATGGACTTATGACAAGACCGTGTATAAGAACACTGTTGTAACAGAGGTAGGAGTTATTATACCTTAATATTGCCCACAGCAACGTCTTCCTCTACTTAGGAAATTTCAAGGGTCTGCCTACTACACTTGAAATTTCCTAAGTACCATAAAACAGTACCCATGCTAAACTATATTAAGGTTTTCTACGTAAAGGAACATTATAAAAGTCTCATTGTTTTCAGTGGGACCTCGTCTGCGACAGGGACTTCTTCCCAACATTGGGGCTGGTCCTCTTAGCAGTCGGGGGGATCATTGGCAACTACATCTTCGGCTACCTGCAAGACACCCTCGGAAGGAAACCATCGTTCTTCATATACCTTCTTATAGAATGTGTATTTGGAGTGGCTACGGCTTTCGCTCAGAATTATGTCATTTGGAGTATTTACAGGACTGGTGTAGGGTTTACTGTGCCGGCGATTATGACAACGCCTTACGTGTTAGGTAAGTATGAGTTTGTTTCAATCAATATATTACTTCAGCCTATCGAGGCTCACTGCTGAACAGAGGCGTCCCCCAAGTTGCGCCATAACACCCTGAGTTTTTATAATCGAATGTTACAGTTTCACTGTAGCTCGCGGTTCCGCGCCTCCTGGATGCCCCAAAAACATTACTCTCTTTGAACGGAGATGGATAAAAACAACCTACATACTGTTAATAAAAAGATGTCAGCGACCTTCATACCAAATTTCAAG
Organism: Trichoplusia ni; assembly: GCF_003590095.1. NCBI lineage: Eukaryota > Metazoa > Arthropoda > Insecta > Lepidoptera > Noctuidae > Trichoplusia > Trichoplusia ni. Next base: position 11,317,417 of record NC_039487.1, read on the forward strand.
GCAATCGGTCCAGCCGTTTGGGCGTGAAGAAGTAACAAACATACAAACATACACTCAAACACACAAAATTATCATTATATGATTGACGTACAGTTGGTGTGTCACTTTTTTTCAGTCTTGCTTTATTTTTGATACGGCTACACGTCCTGACTTGTTCAAGTATGCTGCAGTTACTGTGACTGAAAGTTAAGAGGGTTATAGACCAAGGTCGTGTGTAGCAAGTACGACTAGTCACCATAAGCAGTCACGACATCAGTACTACTAATTACTACTTTTTATTTCGGTGCGCTCCCTTGACTTCATTCCTTATTTTCTTACTATTTGTGTTTTAAAATGAGATTCAGCGTGTTATACGAGTGCAAAAGTACACGTTCAAAACGTGCTACTTACAAATTCTCTTTTTGTATTCATGAATTTTGACTTTGACTATCTTAAATAATTATGTAGACATGCCCAATTAATGTGCAACAAGAACCCTAGTAGGTAGGTATAACAGAGACTTCGTACTTATCTAAATATGCTTATCTTTCAGCTATAGAAATGGTAGGTCCTCGATGCAGAACTCTATGCACGATACTCTCTAACATCGCTTACTCCACGGGCCTTATCCTGCTGGCCGGCGTGGTGTATCTGGTGAGGGACTGGCGCCACCTGGCCTTGGCCACCACCCTGCCCTTCCTCTGCTTCTTCCTGTACCTGTGGCCGATGCCAGAAAGTCCTCGGTGGCTACTTGCTCGAGGAGAGTTCGAGAAAGCTGAAGTCATCTTGAGGAATATGGCTAGGTAAATACAAATCCACATCCATGTAAAATGAACACGCGTGACGCCTCGTGTTGTGTAATATTTTTAAAGACATGAACATGTTGCTTAATAATTAAAACTTATAAGAATCTATAAAAGTATTTGTCTCACAATCCCTTATATTCCCAGGATAAACGGCAAATCCTTACCAGCAAACTATATGGTGCAATTACATCGCAAATATGAAACGAACAAACTAAACAAAGATCTCGAGAAGGCTAAAACAAGAAAGTACGGGATTCTGGATCTGTTTAGAACTCCTAATTTGAGAAAGAAAACCATTATTATAACTTTTATATGGTTCACGAACACTAGTGTCTACGTTGGCCTATCGTATTACGCCCCCGTTTTGGGTGGCGATGAGTTTCTGAACTTCTTTTTGGCTGGGATCGTGGAACTGCCGACTTATCTGTTTCTTTGGCCCTCAATGGAGAGGCTTGGGAGACGGTGGACATTGTGCATGAGCATGGTGGTAGGCGGAATTGCATGCTTGACCACGTTCTTGGTGCAGCACGGTGAGTTTGGTTTTTTCTTTTTCAGGTTTTGGCCCAAACTAGTTCAAAGTTTCCATCATGCAATTACTCGTAGTTTAAAAACATCGGGTTCGTCTCGGGACGCTCGACAGAAGTGATGACTTGAAATAATCTCAGTTGCTGCCTTATGAGTGAGAGAAAGTTAAAGTTACGATACGAAGCAGTATACACTTCTAAGAGAATTACTTAAATAAAAGTTTTGTATTTTACCAGATTTCTGTGTAACTACAATGGTGCCTTAACATTATTATATTTGTATTTCGCAGAGACGTATGTAACGCTGGCGCTGTACTGTGTGGGCAAGATGGGGATATCGTCTTCCTTCGTAGTTTTGCCACTCATGGCTTCAGAACTGTACCCCACCGTGGTGCGAGGTCTCGGAATGAGTCTGAGCTCCGTATTGGGGATGTTAGGACCTATTTTCATTCCCCTTGTTAACTACTTGGTAAGTGTAACGCATGAACTCATTCAGAGGTGTATGGTTCAATGCGTAAAGGCTGAGGCCAAAAGTCTCCTAAATTTTGTAACCTGTGAATAATTAAAGAGCATTTTTATAATTACAGGGATCGGACATAATGGTACTTCCATTAATAATAATGGGTGCATTGCTAGTAGCAGGAGGGATAGCCAGTTTATTACTGCCAGAGACATTAAACCAGCACCTTCCTCAGACCTTGGAGGATGGCGAGAAAATGGGACTCGATACAGACTTCTGCTGTAATCCTCCTGTGAGAGAATCAAAACAAGAAGTGAAAGAAATAAATTTAGAACTTAATAATTGTAACGCGTGTAGTGCTTTGTGTTCCTGTCAAATGGTTAATGTATCTCTTGCAGATAATATCGCTACTGTAATTGATAAAGAAAATGAAAAAGTAGATTTTTTAATTGTTAAGTAATGCTAAGTGGATTGTTATAAGATTTTATGTTAGTTTTACGATGTTATTAAGTAAAACCTTGTTGAGAATTTTATTATTTATGACTTGTGTCTTTAAGTTATGTTAAGGTCTACGGGAACAAAGTTGGTGAAGACGATAATAATAAATAAATAAAAATAACTTTAATTGCACCTTACAGTAATTTGACAATAGGTTTACAGTAAAATAGCAGATAACGATACGATAACTCCATTCTCGACAGAGCTCTTCGTTACGACACTGATCAAACGAAGCTGTTGCATGTGTACTGTGTATCCGAACGTAATAGACAAACGCAAGAACCAAGAGCGTTTGTCTTTGTCTATGACCAATCAATGAAAGAAATAGAGTCAGCTGTCAAAATTCAATGTGCGGCTTTTAGATTATGAAATAAATATTAATTTGATGAAATAAACTTTATTAACTGTTTAAATATGGCATTATCATTTTTTCGTAGCAATGTTATTGCAAGAAATGTCAAACGTCAACTTTATCAGAATAAACGAAACGCTGGATATGTTGTCCTGTAAGTAACATTGATTTTAGCTTTATCTTATGCTCTAAGCTTCTTGTTTTTATTGGATTAACTTTATTGAACTTTAAATTTAACAATTTAAAATAAGAACTCTCGTCTTTTCATGTATCGTGGTTATTTTCACGATTTATGTTTTTTTGCACCCTCACCGATATTTATTATGTTTATCCTAATAGATAGCTTGCAATTTACGTAACATTTACTATACTAATATAACCTTAGTTATTGACCCTCGTTATCTAATTAATAAGTATAAATCACAAAATAATCTTTCAATGTTTGTTAATGAAGGTAAATGTATTTGTTTTCAGGATTCCTGAGATCGGCGAGGATGCCGAGAACACTCTGCTCTCTGATAACGGCTTGCCAGAGTTCAATGACATTTCAATCGAGAAGTGCATTGCGACAATCAGCAAACAAAGCTTGGAATATGAAAATGGAGTCAAGCAGATTGAGCAAACTTCAGCCAACTGTAAAAATGCCTTTGAAGAAGTATTCAAGCCATTGGAAAAGCTTGATTCACAGCTGGAACTGACTTGGGGTTTGGCTAAGACATTATACCTTGGCAACAGCTCACTAATGCCAACCAAGTCATACATACAAATACATGAAAGAGCACACAAGGCACGCTCCACTAAATTCAACAGTATTCCTATTTTCCAAGCCGCCATTACTGAAAAGAATCGCCTCAAAAAGCTGACTGATGAAGAACAAAGGCTTCTTGATAAGTATATATTAGAAGGAAAACTCAATGGTTTAGATGTTAAGGGTATGAAAAGAGACAGATTAAGTAATATACTTTCAGGTTTGCAGAAAGAGAGGCAGATGTTCAGAGACAAAGTGAATATTGCTAATAAGGTTTTCACAAGTACCATAAAAGATGGCAGTGTAATGAGGGAATTCCCAGATACATTAGTCCATTCAATGGCCATGGGTGCGGACCCCAATAAAGGCCCCTGGAAGGTTACATTGCAGCCACATATCTATGAGCCTTTCATGCAATACTGCCCCAACAGACAGCTGCGATGGAATGCGTGGCAGGCCCATGTACAGAGATGCTCCAGCTATGTAAATAAGGAAATAGAAACTGCCTCAAATCTGGAGAATGTCCGAAGTCTACGAAGAGAACAAGCAATTATCCTGGGTTATGAAACATATGCAGACATGAGCATGGAAACCAAAATGGCTGGATCAGTAGAAAATGTAAATAATGTGCTTGACAGCTTATTGGAGAGTGCCAGATCCATGCAGGATGTTGAACTTGAGTTACTACACAGGTATGCGCAGGAACGAGGGTTTGATGACAAACTAGAGCACTGGGATATACCTTACTGGCAACGAAAACAGAAATGGTCACTATATGGGTTTGATGAAGACAAAATAAGGGAGTACTTCCCACTCCCAAAAGTTATCAATAGCCTCTTCAATCTCTGTAGCACTCTGTTTAATATCCAAATTGTTGAGCGTGCAGGCATCAACACATGGCACAAAGATGTAAAATTCTATGATGTGTTTGACGAATCTGGTAATACACCAATTGCCAACTTTTATTTTGACCCTTATGCGCGCCAGGACCAAAAAATACGTATATATGATGATGCTGGCTGGCACATAGCTATGAGAAATAAATGCAAATCTTCTGAAACCACTCCACTGTCTGCATTAATATTCAACTTCCAAGCACCTTCTGATGGCAAACAATCTTTACTATCCTTCAATGAGGTTAGCATTCTTTTCCAGAGATTTGGACATTCACTTCGACATTTACTAACCAAAGCAAACTATTCCGAGGTAGCTGGACTGTCTAATGTGGAATGGGATGCAGCTGAAGTCTGTGGTCAAGTGATGACCCACTGGCTGTATGACCCACACACTATCACTGCTCTAAGTGGACATTATATTACAGACGAGACCCTGCCAGACGATATTATCAAGAACCTGCAAAACATCAGAGGTCACATGTCAGGGTATAACCTGTGCAAAGAATTGTATCTATCCAAACTTGACTTAGAATTTCACACAAAGACAGCATTTTGGAGGGACATAGTGAGGGAATTGTGGCCAAAATATCATGCATTACCATTTGACAAGTACGATTCCCACCCTCTTTCCTTTACAAAGATTGTGTCTGAGGAATGGGGAAGCGCGTACTACTGCCGCTTGTGGTCGAGAATGATTGCGGCTGACATTTACAGTGCATTTGAAGAAGCGAGGAAAGGCGATCAAGATATTATTGCAGTAGGCAAGAGGTACAGGGATACATTCCTGGCTGTGGGCGGCAGCTGCCATCCCAGCGAGGTGTTCCGAAGATTCCGAGGAAGGGACCCCTCCCCACACGCTTTGCTTAAAAATCTTGGTCTGCCCAAAAAAGTTATTGAAGAATAGAAGTAGTGTCCAGTTATGTATTATAATTTTATAATAATAATGTTTTCGTTTTAAGATTTGTCTTTGTTATTATTAAATTAATTAGGTATTTTCTTCTTCCTAATGTATTTATAACTCATTGCCGTCGTCGAGGTGAACAGGATTATAGGTAAAAGGTACTACATGAAACTAATACATACTTTAAAATTAAGATAGTAGGTATCTTATTTTTCCCCATACCATAATAAATAAAATAACTATCGAACTATGTCGAGGTAATTCTGCCTCTGGTGTTTAAAATGTACTTAGGAAATTATGAAGAAATGACCAGAAACATATATTCAGCTGTTATACTATTATATTATGAGAAAAGTGATGAAGTTTTTTTTCTTTTTCTTTCCATGGTAATTCTCCTGCTAACAAGCATTCAATCAGAATCCGGGTTTTGTTCCCATGCCTTCTCCATGTCATAAATATCTTTTTTGATGGTTGCGTCGTCTGGCAGCAGTTTGCCGGCCGCTTTCATTTCGTCTATTGCCTTGTTGAGGTAACCAAGTCGGGCGAGGGCCGCCGCGCGCCGTGCCATGCATTTCGCTCTGCTGCGCCGGTTGCTCTCGCAAGGTGGTTTCATCAGATCCAAAGCTGTTGAGCAGTCGTTCAACTGAAACAGAAGGACACTGTCTTATGTGGCTTTTTAATAATATATTAAACCTTCATTTGAGCATCTACTAATATTTAACATTATTATATTATCTTCCTACGCAAAGTTGTTTGAAATGCATCTTGCTGAATCTCTTAGGTACTTTTGCTGACTTAATTTAGGAATAGTTGGTAAATAATTCGATTTAGAATTAATAAGAATTATTTTATCGACACTCTAACCTAAATTCAACAGCAATATTAACATACACATTTATTAAAGTTTCCCAACGCGAAGTGCGTGGCTGATCTATTTGCGAACAGACTGGGCAGCTTGTCAGACAGTGTGATGCCGTGCGTGTATGCGCTTATGGCTCCTAGGAAGTTCCCGCTCCGGAAGAACTCGTCGCCTTTCTCTTTGCACCATTGCGGATCCTGTTCTTCTGGCCTGAGGTCCTCGGAAACGAAACCTAAAATTATCCTTTAATTAATGAATTATACATAAAGTTTTCGATAGAACCCCCTTTAGATATATACCCAATATACAACTTTCAATAAAAGGCTCCGTTCGTTCCATCCCGAAACGAAAATTATTCATCCCACAAAAAATATTGGTATTTCGAGAAGTCGATTTTCCCAGAGGATTCCTAAGTGATTCAATTAATCTAAGAGGAATAAAGATATTTCATACCAGTAGCTCGCCTAGCTAACGTGATATTCTTGAGCCAGGCTTGTTCTTCCTCCGCCGTGGACTCCCTGCTAGGTGTAGGAAATGTTCTCGGAGTATGTTTTATTTCCAATTCCATTGTCTGTCTCAACCTTGGTAGCACTCTCTTGGCTGTTTCCTGCTTTTTCTTCTCGACGTACTCAGATTTAACCGGCGTTTTAATTGGTTTTCTTGGAGTTGTATAACTCTGGTGGATTTCTTTTGGCACTATGCTTGATTCTAAAGGAGGAACATCTTCCTTTTTGTCAGTTTCTTCGTCTGAAGGGGGTAACTCTACGATTTCCACACCTCTACGCTCCAGTGGCGGAGCTGTTATCGCTTTTGGTGCTGTGCCCTTCTGCTCATCGTTAGTACCAACTCTCCACTCCTCTAATGCATCCATAGCTTTTTTTCTCTCCGCATCACGCCGAGAGTCCATCAGGTTATGTTGTTTATTGTCTATTTCCATAGCCTGCTGCACTGCGAACCTATCCAATTGACTTTTTTTTACTTTTTTGTCCTCAGACTCTTGCTTAGCTTCCTCCTGGCACCTTTCTAGGACTTCTTGTCTTATTTCATGCTTCTCTGCTTTAGTCAAATCCTTTTGTAAACTATCCCATGTAATGTCTTCATACTTGACTAAATCTAAAGTTATCAAGTCATCGTTCACGATGCATTTACTTTTTTTAATGTTTACATCGTGGAGCAGAAATACTTCAAACAAAAATGGGCTAAAATTAGCTTTGATATACTTGTCCGTCGGAAACAAATCGACTTTTTCATGGCTTACGGGATTTAAGGGTATTCTTATATGCACGACATTATTTGTTTGCGACCACGTGTAATCCTTCACAATTATAGGCATATTGCTGAAGTATAACACAACGATTAAAAAGAATCTAGTTGTGTCAGTAATGCCGCTAGACATACTGTTATCGTCGCTATAGTAACAGATGAGCTTGAATTTGGCGCGCATGACAACAAATATTTTTAACATATGGCAGCACTGTTTAAAGGAAGTCCCTATCTGTAGATTTATTTGACCTCGTTCTTCATTTAGCAACCAATTATATGGCAGCGTCAGGCAGCGTGGACATATTAAGTGGTTAAAAACAACACTATCTAAACAGTCAACTGTTTACAACGTTTTAGTATTATCAGTGCTTCTCGTATGTTTGTTCGTGATAAAAACATTAAATAGAGAGCTTCACAACAGTCACTGAGTACATTCTGATATACTGTAAACAACAGTCTTGAATATCACATTCATACAGTTCTCTTCTAAAAAATGACTTCAAGAGTGCAAACCGGTAGGTACCTTTATATTATTTAACTACTAACGAATAAGTTGCGAAAATCTTTTTATGTTGCAAAATCAGTTAGAATAAATACATATTGTGAAAAAAAAACTGTTGGTGGAATGGAAGGATTTTACAAATATAACTATTTTATTATTAAATGATGTAACGGTTTACTCACGCGTATTTATCGGGGTAGCTCGACTGGTTTCGGACCAACCGGAGTCCAGACGCGGCGGGATCGCGAGTCGAACTGATTACCTATTATAAAAATATAACTATTTTGATTTTGAATTTCACACCTGTAATCCCAGATCCGATTTTCATGAATGTTTCAAACTAGCTGCTGAACGCGTGCCCGCCCACTATAAAACAAAAATGATCCCTTGGGAACAAAATTGGAATAGGAACTATCCTATGTCCTTTAGTCATGGTTATAAACAGAACTGTTACTTCTGTTGGCTACCGTCGAAGCAGTACTTCAGAATAGGTACCAACTTAGACCAGCCTAGTAGCAACTGGCTGAAAAAACCGAGCGAAACGATTAGCTGACTATGTCAGTTAATAGTTTCCATTGGGTCACACCGAACTTGGTAAGTGTTTCGGTGGTTTTCGTTGGTTTCATGGTAGACCCTGGGTAACTAGCTTACAGGGGTTTCATTTAAAAGAACTATCTATGTACCAAGATTCGTCTATATCCGAACTTTAGCGTCGATAATATTAGTACGATGTTACAATCATAAGAATAAGTAGATAGTTGTTACACATTACTTTGACTGACACTGACTAAGTTTTTACATTTCCATTTTAATTAAATTTTTCATGCTTTATACAACATATAATGGTGTGGCAATTATTTTTGTGATTAGCTCAATAAACCAACAGAAAGTGCGGCTCTCAATATCGCTGAATCGCTCTCCTTTTCAGTGCTAGGCGCAATCAAACCGTCCGAGTTAGGAGTCACGCTTACACACGAGCACCTTTCGATGAACTTCGAGCATTTCTACAGGAAGCCCCCGGAAACACTGGTAGACTTTTTCCAGACCAAACCTACTTTGGAAAACGTTGGCTACATCAGACAATATCCCTACAGCTCTAGACACAACTTAATTCTCGACGATGAAGAGGCCAATATAGCTGTTTTAGATGATGTCAAGGCATACAAGAAATTCGGTGGAGGTCAGTATTTAAAATTGTGGAAAATTTCAAAATTTTGTAGTGTGTAAAGTAACCTGTATGATAAATCGTCTTTAGCAGAATTTCAAAGACGCAAAGCTGCATTGCAATGATTAATAGGTACTCTTTCCATGTAACACTATCCCATCACCAACTTTCTCATCAAACGAAGCTAAGAACACTCTTGATTTAGTCAAAGTTTATATTTGCAGACATTCGATTATAAACCCCTACTTTCACCCCCGAAACTTAACGGCCTGACCGTTTTTTATCAAATATTTCTTAAAAAACTCGTTCGGGATCTGTGCTGACACAGACTGACAAACAGAAAGCACGTCAAACACACAACTTCTCTTTTTGTGTTTGCGGTTAAAAATCAAAATCCAAGCAGCGAACCTTAAATAGTAGAACTGTTTAGTGAATTAAGTAGGTACATACATCAATTTTGGGCGAATTTTTTATATTTAACCTTTTCAAAGCTCGAACACACGTTATATTGAAACAAAGACTACCGGCACGGTGCAAAATATTTTTTCATAACTTGATGTAATTAACATACATTTCCAGCAGCTCTTATTTAGGTATAATTTTATCGGTCTCAGGCAGACATCGCACTCACTTTAAAAGAGGTAATTATTAACATGTATTTAACATTAAATTTCTTTCATTCCGTTCCAGTTGACTACCTCTCTATAAAATCATTTGCTAATAATATTATGTATAACTAGAATTAGGATACGTAAAAAACGAATATGTATAAAAAGGGGTGACTCAGGAGATCTGTCATACAGGTTCCGAAAATGCGGCAAAAAAGTTAAAATAAATTTGCGTAACACTGTACATTTATGAGAGAAATAAACTATATTATTATTATTCCAGGTGCGATCGTAGAAAATACTACGAAGGGTCTTGATAGAGACATAAAATTCTATGAGGAGGTCGCCCAGTCGTGTGGCGTGCACGTTATTGCCGGTACGGGGCACTACATCGAGGACGTGCAGCCCGACAATTACCTTCATTACTCCACTGAGGATATCTACAACCGTATGATGGGCGAGTTGACTGAAGGATTCCCAGAGGAACCACAAATTAAAGCTGGATTCATGGGGGAGATTGCTAGCGTCTGGCCTATAAGGGGTAAAGAATTACTATCCTTACTAAAATTATAAATGTGAAAGTGTCGATGTTTTGGATGTTTGTTACCCAATCACGCAAAAACGGCTAAACGGATTTGGATGAAATTTGGCATGCATATAGTATACCATTGACATAGAAAAGAAAATAGGCTACTTTTTATACCGATTTTTGAAACAGTTCTCGAGGGGAAATTGAAAAGGTTTGTGAAAAGTATAAGATCAGTAAGGGTATGTATTTTTAACGGGGACCACCTAACGCTGAACGTGCAGAACTGCACGCAGACGGAGTCGCGGACAACAGCTAGTAATCAATACTTGTAACTTACGGCCGTATCTTGCAGAGTTTGAGCGAAGAGCGATCCGCGCGGCGGGAGAATTGCAGCCGCAGGTGGGCTGCGGAGTCAGCTTTCACCCTCACAGAAACCCAGAAGCACCCTTCGAGATCATTCGCCTGTATTGCGAGGCTGGCGGGTCGGCAGACAAGGTGGTTATGTCACACTTGGATCGTAAGCATGATTTTACTCATATACGTAGTTTGCTTGTCGTTTCCCCATTATGTCAGTGTTCAACGGCAAACAGTGAATATGAGCAAACTGCACATCATATTCTGTGGGAGTGTGGTCTATGGCAAGACGAACGTAACATCTTATTAAATAGTTTGCAGCCGACATCCGGTGTTGTCTACTATGAGGACCTTGTTGCAACCAGAGCAAATTTCCGTGCTTTCAGACGTTTCTGCCATACCTATTATTGGAATCAAAATAACAGCTCCTAAATTATAGGACCCATTAAACTGTAAATTTATATCCGTGGTGCCTGATAACTGAGCCTAACTCAGTTGTCAATCTCTTTTCTTTGCTAAAACTAGCTATTTCTTCTTTTGTCTCCCGCTTGCTATGGAGGGAAGTGGAACATTTTTTCCTACTCCTCCTCTTTACTATTTCTGATTAATTTCGTTGCGGGTTCCAAGGCAGTTAATTGTTCCCCCTGGGACACACCGAACTTAAGTGTTTCGGTGGTTTTCGTTGGTTTCATTGTAGATCCTGGCTTACAGGAGTTGCAATGACGGGCATGTGTGGCGGGCTAGTCCCATAAAAAAAAAAAAAAATACGTAGTTTGCATGTTCAAGAAAAACTTTCAAAGAAAAAACATTATATATTCAGCAAAAAAAAAAAACAATTCGTCCTCTTCAATTTTGTAAGTTTTAATTACCTATGTGTGGCTGTGGACCATTACCTTTTTTTTTTAAGAAAACTCTTAATTTCCTCGGATTATTACGCGGCGTCGGCAATATTTTGAAATAAATTATTATCATCATAATTTCACCGCCGCGGCTTTTTTATTCGTCCTTTTTTCTGCCTCATAATTTTTGTATAAGTTAGATAATTTTAGAGTAAAAAAAATATAACTAACTTTTGCTTCTTTTCTGCATTATTCCCACATGTAGGCACGCTTCTATCGAACGATGTTCTGTTGGAATTTGCAAATCTCGGGACCTACTGCCAGCTCGACCTGTTTGGTGTGGAAGTTTCTTACTACCAGCTGAACGTGGCCACTGACATGATAAACGACGCGCAAAGAATCGATAAAATCAAGTGTCTGATCGACCAAGGGTTCGAAGACAGAATACTGATGTCTCATGACATCCATACCAAACACAGGCTGGTAAGAATATTGTTATCTACATTCTTTTACAGATGATGTATTTCTATTGCCGCTACAATAACAAATGTTAAAATCAAGTACCTAAGTTGGTACAGTCATAAATTGCGATGGGTGATCATTTTCTTTTGTATATTTATTTCTACAGAAACTTGTTTCTTCAAACCGATTTTACCATTGTTACTTATTATTTGAAAATCAAAAGGATCTACAAGAGTACACTATCAAATTAAAACAGTTTCAACTTTTCCATGTTTTGTCACCGTTCAAACCTTCTCTAAACTTCCACAAATATTTCAAGACTAAAATAAGCCATATCGGTTCAGCCGTTCTCGAGTTTTAGCGAGATTCACGAACGATAATTCATTTATATACGATAAATATATATTTAATATGCATATACCTTTTATAGAAGATCTTTATTTTTAGATTTTTATATATACATTTATGGATTGACTTTAATTTTAATCATACATACAGTATTTGATCAAGACCAAGACGGTCCAAATCTTGGATTGCTTTACTCATCACGACATTAGAGGATGCCATTTTTAACTTCCTTCGTATTTCCATTACACTTAAATAAATGTTCATTAAACTTGTTTTCTGGGATCTTGAGTGTATTATACCTAACATAAACTGCTTGAAAATTATGTTTTCAACCCAATCTTATTATTCCAGATCAACTTCGGCGGTCACGGTTATTCGCACATCTTGAACAATGTGTTGCCAAAAATGAAATCTAAGGGTATACCTCAAAGTGTTATAGACAAAATTACTGTTGGAAATCCTGCTAATTGGTTATCTATTAAGGAATAATGTTCACTATTCTTGAAGAATTAAGTTTTTTTTTGTTTGAATTAAATGCCAGGGCAAAGGCTGAAAACATGTTTAAGTTTATTTTTTATTAGAAATAAAACAATGAGAATTAAAATATGTTATTTTATTTACAAATACGTTACTATATTTAGGATATAAACATTTGGATGATACATCTGGACATTGTGTATGGGTTGCATCTCTTATGCGATGAATTCAAGCGCCGAATTTTTTGATAATTTATATCGTAATATTTAACGATTATTAAGATAAGTAGGTTGCACATTAATCATTATCTTTCAAGATATTTTGCTATCAATAAATATAATGATAACTATGTAGGCTACAGCAAGTTGAAATTCAATTTTCTTTTCAATTTACGTACTTGTCACACATTTTAATAAATTAATCCTCTTGTTTTAAATTTCGGTAAAGGGTAGAAAAAATGATCTTCATGTCGTCAATTGAAAAATGAGTTCATAATGCGAGTGGAAACCAAAGTACACAGTATTGAGTAGACACTCATATTACAGCCAATTCAACTTGGTACGTCTGATGAGAAGAAAAGAGTTAGAGCGAGATGCACGACGTTAGGCTTGTAGGATAGAGACGGGGGATTGCTGCAGTTCTCTGTAGTACCAAGTTATTAGTGGCTGTAAACAAGTAATTAAAAAATCCTAATCCTCTAGATCGAGGTTCTGAAGTTCTTCGTCTAAATCCTCGTCGAGGAAGAGGTTCTCGTTGATGGGGACGGCGGCGTCCTGGTCCCCGGCGGGCGAGGCCGGGTCCGCGGCCTCGCCGCCGCCCGCGCCGTTCTCCAGCCCGTGGCTCAGCTGCTGCAATCTGTCTTCTGTTGCCTTCGTACCTGTGTCGTCCGCCTGTTCAACGTTACAAGAACGCTTTAGACACTTTCTTACGAAAACTGTTTAATGTATATGAAAACATAAAAAGTGTCACCGTTCAATTTAATTATAGGGTTAATATACAGTTAAGTCGGTTCGTGTATAGAGAGTTAGCCTATTGCTTGCAGCATAAAATATCACTATTTGTTTTTATTATAATTATAGCGAAGTGGTGAAAAAATTGTTTGTCATACTTAGCTGTAATCTATTAAAATCACTTAATTAATATTTTTAAGGGCAAGATACTGCTGTCCAGTATTTCATCTTAAAAAACTATGTCCCGTTTAGAATGTCTGTCTGAACTATGTCCTGAATAATAATCGTGATTAAGGAATCCGGTCGGGTTCGACTCTTCCATGAATAAACGAGAGTAAACTTTTGTAACATTTGTAAGAATCGACCTTAATAAAGTTACCCTAAATATCTGTGTCATTGCGCGACGGCATTTGTGTGATACACGAATGCTTGTTCTGAGTTTGGGTGTCATTGAGCATGTGATTTATAAATAATTAATATTCTATAACTATCACACAACCCTGTCTAGTCTCAAACTAAGCAAGATTTTAATACTAAACAACTGATAAACATACATTTCTAAATACATACCTACATAATGTAGATATATTATATCCCGGCAAAGAAACAATGATTGTGCTTATCACACAATCACTTGTCCTGGGTGGGAATTGAATCCATGACCTCAGGTAGAGCAGTCAAGGCTACACTAACTATAAGACCAGAAGGTCGTCAAATTATTGTGAAGCCTCCGCAACACAAGGTTGAATTTTCTTATGTTTGATATCACAGGTTAAGCTACGCTTTGTATCCGTAGACGGGTGACCATCTTTGTCATTACAAGTTTCTTAGTGTTTCGGAAGGCACGTTAAATTGTGGGTCCCGGCTGTTATTACTACATCTTCGACAGTCGTTACAGGTAGTCAAAAGCATGAGTCTGATAACCAGTCCAACCAAGGGGTATCGTGTTACCCAGGTAACGCAGGTAACTGGGTTAGGAGGTTAGATAGGCAGTCGCTCCTAGTAAAACACTGGTACTAAGCTGGTTTATCAGGTTAGACTGGAAGGCGACTCCAATATAGTTGGGAAGGCTAGGCCATTTTTTATGAACGACTCCCGCACTAAGGTATGTGATCCATGTGCCGCGGGGTTTTTACAAACATACAAATGACATGCACAATGACACCCAACGAATGATGAACGTTAGCGTAGGGCTGCAGACCTCGCTGGCCTCCATGCCGACGAGGTCGAGCGTGAGCTCCTTGTAGTGGTCGGGGTCGGGGTCCTGCTGGCCGTAGTGCGCCAGGTCCACGGCGTCGTCGTCCTCGTCGGCGGCCAGCGCCAGCGCGGGGTCGAAGGAGAACATCTCGCGCCCCGACAGCCCCACGGCGCGCCCCGCGCGGAAGTCGCTGCGCCGCTGCTCCTCCGCCGCCACCGCCAGCTCCTGCCGCAACATACGGTACATTCAGATCATGCATGTGTTGCTTAAGGCTAAAGCAAAACTGCGGACAACATCACATTCATTGTTCCCAACACAAAGTAGGTTGCTAAAGCACTTTGGATATGGAATTCAGATACAATAAGGGTACCACACCCAGCCAGACCCGGGGCAATGTAGAAATGTGAATTTTACATTGACCCGACCTTGAAACCGGTACGTACGACATACGACCACGGAGGTCGTCAACCATTATTTTCTTGACGAGAGTTCTCTTTTTCACCTTGTTATTAATTTAAGGTGATGTGTGTTACGCATTTTAACGATTAAAACTTAGTCTATATATTTAACAGTTGCACAAACCTGTTTCTCCTTGATCTTCTTCTTCTTCCAAGCGAGGAAGGTTTCCAACGTGATTTTCGTCTGGTTCGGCCCGAGCGCAGCCCTCTCCCTCTCTATTAAATCGACCAGGGAAATCTCATTCTTCTTCTCTTCCAATTTCTTTTTATCTCGTTTGAGTACGAAGCCTGGCGGCAGAGCATGTCGGTATATGCACTTGGATCCCGACGGACATTCCCAGAACCAACCGTATTTAGATTTTTCGACAGCTTCAAGGAAATGTCTGCAAATCTGTGGAAATAAGTTTAAAGAAACCTTATTCTCAATAAAAACACAATACATGTCGCTTACTTGAGAACTTAATATTTTATTATTTATTTTTCCTTTTGTAAAACTCCTTAATAATAACTTTTGGGGTGTGTGTATGAGTGATGTTGTTTGTGTGTGTGTAAGTGTGTGTGAGCGTGTCTGGTGTGGTTGTAATCTCGGTGTGTGTGTGTGTGTGTGTGTGTGTGTTTAGTTATGCGGATAACTGTGGAAGGTTTTGCAATTTCCGTGGCACTGTAGGGATATTTTTTTTTTATTTCATCCAACACATTAAAACACATTAATTTTGCAGATATCTGATTTGTAAGTAAATATTGGCTAATCTGATTTTTGACTGCGTTAAATGAGTATAGTTTTCTTATATGTGATGGTATAAGTAATAAGTAATCCTTACATATTATAAAACAAAGTCCCCCGCCGCGTCTGTCTGTCTGTCTGTCTGTCTGTTCGCGATAAACTAGAAAAGTACTGAACGGATTTTTATGCGGTTTTCAACGATAGATAGAGCAATTCTTGAGGAAGGTTTTAGTGTATAATAAGTTTAGGTTTTGTGTAAACTGACGATATTACAGCGATATTAGTTAAACATGTCGGAAAAAATTAAGCCATTCGAGAGCTTTCATCGAGAACGCTGCCAAAACCTTTTGAGTTACAACAAAACAATGTATGGCGGGTTTGTACCTCTTTAATAGATCTACAAAAAAGTCCGCGGTGGTATATGTCTATCTTCCAAGGATAACCCACAATAACCATTTTTATGTGTTTTCTTAATACAGTAAAATTATTGGTTACTTACGAACCTCTTTTTAACAATACAGTATTAATCCTTATCCAAATAAATAAGTTAGATATATTATGCATGTAATGTAGAACAAAATTGCCTTTTACACTACGCCAAAAATGTTAATAGGTAATGAGTTATCGTAATATTAAAATCTCCGCGCGAGAAATTAAAAATCGATGAAACGTAGCGAAGATATCGTTGGCATCTATATACTAATTGTACTATATATATACTAATTACTATGTATATACTATGTATATACTAATTGTTTGTTTGATTGTTTGTTTGAACGCGCTAATCTCAGGAACTACTGGTTCAAATTGAAAAAATATTTTTGTGTTGAATATACCATTAATCGTGGGAGGTTTTAGGCTATATATCATCACGCTGCGACCAATAGGAGCGAAGAAAAAGCCATAACTTATATCTTCTAACCACGCAGACGAAGTCGCGGGCAACAGCTAGTAACTAATATTTTCTAACCACGCGGACGAAGTCGCGGGCAACAGCTAGTAATACATAAAGCTGAAGAGCTCGTGGCTAAGCTATAACCGCATAAGTGAATCGATCACAGGTTAAGCTATGCTTGACGCGGTTGGTGACCGCAGACGGGTGACCATCTTTGTCATTACGAGTTCCTCCGTGTTTCGGAAGGCACGTTAAATTGTGGGTCCCGGCTGTTATTCTTACATCTTTGACAGTCGTTACAGGTAGGTAGAAGCTTGAAAAGTCTGACAGCCAGTCTAGCCAAGGGGTATTGTGTCGCCCAGGTAAGTGGGTTGAGAAGGTCTGATAGGCAGTCGCTCCTTGTAAAACACTGGTACTTAGCTGAAACCGGTTAGACTGGTAGCCGACCCCAACATAGTTGGGACAAGGCTACTGGCTAGGCCGATGATGATATAATTACTTACAATGTCAGTGGTGGGCCTCTGCTTTTCCTCCTCATGTTTCTTCTGAACTACTTCTTTCAGTTTGTCCTCGTCCCAATTATCCATAGTATCTTCATCGTCACGCATGTCCACGTACAGAGAACGTTTTTCAGCCTGAAAGTTCATACAATGTACTTAGACATATAGAATGCACAAATATTCCTTTTTTTTGGATGTTAGAAATTTAAAGGCTGGTATCTCTAATGTCAGAGTAAAGGTTATTAAATGATGTAACGGTTTACTCACGCGTATTTATCGGGGTAGCCCGACTAGTTTCATTTTTAATCATGAGCAGACGCGGCGGGTTCCCGCCGCGTCTGCTCATGATTAAGGACTCCGATTGGGTCCGAAACTAGTCGGGCTACCCCGATAAATACGCGTGATTAAACCGTTACGTCATTTAATAATGAATCAGTCTCACGATAGTTATTATAAAAATCAGAGTAAAGATAATTACTAAACTAAAATTAACAGTTTTCATAGGATGGAGTCATAGAGAAAAGATAGATATAAAATTAGAAATATGCACACAAAAAAAACGACGCCCGCGGTAAGGTATTTTATCCTTGTGTCGCGGGGGTTTTACAAACATACAAATCACATGCACAAAGAGACCCAGACTCAGAACAAGCATTCGTGGATCACAGAAATACTTGTACTACGCGGGGATCAAACCCGCGACACGTGGCGTGTGTTTGGTGTGGTGACCTCAACCACTCGGATTAAGATAAGTCTATTTTTTTTAAATCTCACCTTTCTCTCCAGTGTCAAGTCATGAGAAAACTTGCACTTATCACCCTTTGTACATTGACCTTGTTTAAAGAAAGCGCATACCACTGACTTGGGGTCAGTACCTGGGTAGAATGAAAATATAATTATATAGATATACAAGTAAACCAGATCTTAAGCTAACATTACAAACATTAATAACAATTTACAATGTTACTATAATATTTTATTTTTTAAAAGAGTGACTAATGGAGTTTCTTGCTGTTTCTTCTCCATATGAATGACACTTTGCAACCGTGCAACTAGAGCCATCACCTTAACGTTTTGAAAGTGCCTGGAAAACGGCCTACTTGAAATAAAAACTTTTGATTTTGAGTGGTGACTCTGCAACTGTAACATTTTAAAATTGCCCAGAAAGAACCTATTTGAAATAAAAACTTTTGATTTTGATAAGGCATTGGGCATTATTTTTTATATAAAAATGAATTGCCATTCATTATTCATTATCTCAAGATTTATTTGAGAACGGCTGACCTGATTTGGCTTATTTTAGTCTTGAAATATTTGTGAAAGTAAAGGGAAGAATGTACATGTTTGCCATGTCCTTACTGTCATGTCAACATTTGCAATATGACATTATACCCCAGATCAGGATTAAATTGTAATAAACATAAACAAAATAGGCAACAGGGCTTCCTCTGTTTGAAGTTGGTTAATAAATCACAAGTAATTGAGTTCTTATCATACCCTTCTCAACTTTTTGTGTTTGGACAGGTTTGAACAGCATCGCCAGTTCCTTCTGCTCCTTCATTTTGGCCTCTTTCTCCTTTTTCTTGTCATCCATAGGCTTGGCAGGGTGGATGCCTCCACTCTTCACCTGTTTCTCAACTTGTTGAATAAATTTCTGCTGCTTCGCTCCCTTCTTGTTTTTCAAACCGAAGGTCTTGTCCTGAAATTGATAGATAAAGGGTTACACTGACTGGTCTGTGTTTTTTGATTACACATAATTGACTTCTTAAAATAAAAAATAGACCAACTGGAGAAATACCTATGCAATGTAGTGTTTTCAAATACATCTCATAATCTCAGAGTAAAATTGAATAATGGAGTTGAAATCAAAGTTGAAATCATTAGATGTCTCTGTTATGAGAACTAAGTCCATGCAATATTCAGTTTAGCTTAAGTAACCTGTCCTACATATGGATATGTCAGGTCCAAACCACCGTGTTCACTTATTAGCTAAGTTTCTTTGGTTATCCCTAGCTGCCGCATATATTGTGGAATGAAGCCTTCTTTACCTACCTCAATAACCTTCTCTTTCTTCTTCTGCTCAGTCTTTTTGCTGCCGCCGCCACCGCCACCAGCACTAGGTTTTTTCGGCGGCATGGTTATGTAGTTTCACGAAACTTGAAATTAAACCAAGACCTGCTATTATATTGCTACTTAAACTAAATTCTGCAAAATTAAAGGTTTGTTACCAAGAATATTGGGTTTTTCGACCATTAAAAAGGTATGTGCGAAAAGGTAAATATCCTTCCACGGTGCACAGCACAGATGTGAATCGTGCAAAAATTGACGTTTCAGTTCATTACATTATAATATATCGCTATATTACTCTATCTTGCCTAAAACTATAACTAGCTGTCTCACTTTAATGCTTATAATATAAAAATCTCACAGTATTCCTTCCGTTCGTGTAAATGACAGTAGCTAACAGATTATATTTATAAGCTAAAACTAAACAAATTGTATTTATTATATAAATACGTAAGTTTGCTAATAAAACACCAAAATAACGAAAGTCTGAAATAAACTATGAAAATTGAATACTGCATATAATTAGTTAATACAAAATTTTAGAAATTCGATATGCCATGAATTTACAAGTCTGGCAATTACATTTCGAAATGTCAAAAACAGATTATTTCTTTTAAAAATTTATAGTCTGTGTGTGAATAGTGTTCACAGTGGTTGACTATTCGGTCTTCGTTTAATTTGGTCTCCCGTGCGTAAACGTGAATTAAATAGCCGCTTGAATTGGGCCATGGCGAAGAAAACCTTACGCATGATAAAACTGCAGATAAACATATAGTCTACCTTTAATTTTCTTTAAATAAAGTCATGATGGAAATTGTCGACGTTGAAGAATGCCAGCCCGACCCTACAGCGGTCACAAGAAAGAAAAGTTTATGGGCTAAAATTAACAATAGGACAACGTACAGTTATTTGTTTAACATTGTAATATCAATACTGTTGCTCACATGCCTCGTACTAGTGCTTTACTTTTTCAAAGAATATTTAAAGACGATTTTATATTGGGTGGACGCACAGGATCCGTGGATAATATTTTTATTGTTTATGGGTTTATTTTTGATCGTCAGTTTTCCGGTGACGATAGGATATTTAATATTAATAATAACGAGTGGATATTTGTTCGGGATTGTCCAAGGATTAGTAACAGTTTTGGTGAGTGCGAATTTTGGTGTTGCCGTGGCTCATTTTACTCTGAAAGCGCTGCGGAATTATTTGCCTCTGGACCGTCTCTTGAAGAACGAGACGGCTAGAGCCCTCCTGAAGGTGATCTCGGGCCCGCAAGCATTCAAGATCGTGTTTTTCGCGAGATTGACGCCAATACCTTTTGGGTTGCAGAACACGATATTCGCTGTAAGTACTTTGTTTATTATTGTTGACGAATGCGCGCATCTCATTTTCGAACGATATTTTTATTCACATACGATTCGCTCAGTGCGTGCTCTCATTAAGAAGTCGAAACCATATAAGTGCAGCTCCTACACATGTAATAATCACTCTAATATTATTAGAGCAAAAAGTTTTAATTTGATTGGTCTACATATTGGATATAATAGTTAATTAGATTACAATATGTTCATTATATAAAGTATAATATAGGGTTTCCTTACAATAAATATTTTTATTTTGTCTCCAAATGTAGGCACACCATATAATTATTTAAGTGTTAATTTACAAATTGATTATGTTGTAACAAATTATTAGCCATTAAATGTCAAGTCATTATGACTGAAACAAATTAATCATTTGGTATTGTAATCTTATCATAAATTAGTTGAGATTGCAGGTTAATAAAGTTGATGTAATTTATTTGATAAGTTTAATCTCCCAATTGTGTGACTCAATTTAAATGATTTACTTCATTCTTATATTTATTCACTAAGCATTTAGTGCTCTCAGTTTCTGATTTTATTTAAAATGAACCATGGTATTTCTCATGATAGAGATAAAAACAACACAAATATTGTTAAAAACTCAAAGCAAGTGTCCTTACCAACCAAGAAAGTTATACAAAAAAAAAATACAACCACCTGTAATATTCCATTAATGTTCTATGCAACATAAGTTTTTTTTCTCTATTTAAAATGATTAATGGACCTAAAAGTATATAAGAATTTAAAAATTAAATTCTTGCAATGACTAGACACTTTCTATTTAAATAGCTAGCTACAGCAAACAAACTCTACAGTACATGCATTCTTAAAAGTTTCATTGGCTGTATAGCACAATACCATGTGTACATTATAATAAAATATTTGTAACACCTGCTAGTGTTGGGTGTAAAGGTGAAGGTCACAATTCTGAATTAAACCTCCATGCTGGTAGCCAAGGCTGCTTTCTTTATGGGACACTAAAAGAACAACCATAAACCATGGTGTATAAAACTATGGTCACATGCCACATGAAGGCTAAAAAAAAAAAACTCATTTATCAAATACATGCATAACATAGAAGTAAACACTAAAAGTTTTGTCAGGCAAAAATGTAATAATTGATAGAAATCTTAAACAAATATAGAGACACTGAAAATTGTCTAGAAACTTATTCCCAACTAAAATAAACATTTATATTATTAATCTTTACTACACTCCATAAGTACAAACTTTAAGAAGAAAGATAAAAAAATATTTTCATAAAAATATAATAAGCTAGCTGCCGCCCGCGACTTCGTTCTCGTTAATATCGATAGTGAGAAAAGAATGAACACCATCTTTTATTAAAAATACCTTCGAAAATATGCGTTTTTTTTTAAACTTATGTATTTTAAAGCGATAAAAAACAGTATAATGAGTAAACCTTAAAAACTAGACATGTAATACGCAGTCGCTCACTTTCTTTAAGGCAACAATTCCGTCATCATTTTAACTTGGACCGTTAACGCAGCGCACGAAATGTTAGCTTACAAAAGTGATTAAATCTCACAGTTTTTGTTACACCCAACTACTGCTCTGCTCCTATTGATCATAGCGAAATGTTTTAAAGCCTATTTTTTCCATCCAAACCAGTTATTCCTGGGATTAACGCGTTAAAAAAACAATCTTTTTTTTTAAGAGCGTTTTATTTTAAAATTGTTTGTTTTGATAAATAGACAAACATAATTTACCTCCATGAAGTACTTAAATAAATAGAATATAGTTTTATTATTGCAGGGTTATAGTGCATACAATTAGTTGCAACCCATTTATCCTTACTAAAGGTCAAGAACAAAGTTGGTACTGTTTATTTACACGCAAGAATTAAACGTGAACAATATAAGTATCGTCTTACAAAATGGCTTACATTAAGATATTAAACACGGAACATACATTTAATAAAACGAACGAGATACTGATCTAATTGCTTTGAATCAATATATTTTAATAATACAAACAAGTTATTACATAAATTATTACATTGTCTATGATGTTTTATGTACGTTATTTTTGTTACGAAATACGCAAACATTCATAAGTTATCCCGATACAGCTATTAAAAATCAACAACATATATATTATTTTTTCGATTCGATATCATTTACGTAAAGAACTATCTATATGTTATTTTAAATCAATTTAAATTACTTATTTCATAGTTCATTGGCGAAAAATAAAGCATAATAAGATACCCCTTACCATGCCTTCAGTTATGTTTTTATGAGAATAAGTTATTTCTCATACTCTCGCTTTGTATAAAATAACGCCTTATCGCAGCTAACTAACGAATGTATTTAATGATCAGATTGTAAATTGATTTTCCTATTAAAACCCGTAACCGATAAGCGTATGACTCGAGCAAGTCAGCTGAGGTTTTGCTGCATTTTACAAATTAGCATCGTTTCTTCACACTTACTATGACTTCTTGAACCGAGACTTGCCATTGTCGAAGCGAGATAACACTTGTGTAGGGCCTCCCTCTTATTCTGTAATTGCTCTCGAATATAATATTAAAGATTATCTCTATACTCATGCTCCAAGGTAACCCCTTTATGATACTGTTTCCTTAAATACTTAAGCCTCTAATTTTTGTGGCTTTGCTAAAGAAGGATAGTAAAATAATCACCTACATACATCTCGGTTAATGCAGGAAACGATGCTACGCGGCCAGCGCAAGCCCGGCCATAAACCGACGCCGATAGAAATACAATAATAAGATTTGCTATCTTATATCCGTCTTGGAGTGTTGTCCCGGTACAGACAGAACGAAGTTTGCCATTGTGTACTGTTCTCAGATGAATCTTATTCGCTGGGCAACATTCCAACCTCTGTAACCAAGATTTTCTGATATTTTATTACACTATACTGCTGCTACTTTCGGTTTATCGTTGGGTATTATGATATGGTGGCATATTCCTGCTTTAATCTTGTTTGGCAAGACTTGCCATCATTATTCTTCGTATTGGATATACGGTGTTATTTGTAACACTTGCTAGCTGATTGAATCATGTGTTTCTAACTGCAACTTTTCTTAATGTGATAACCTTCAATGCGTTTGAATTATAAGAAGAATAATAGAAATACAGAAAGTTAAGAAACGGTTATATGTTGGAAATAAGTAATTAAATATAAGATTAAAATGTGTGCTTATCAATAGAATGCCATGTAATGAATTTCAAGTTAATGTTCGGTTTAATTAAATAACAGTCAATATCTCATAAAAATATTTGTATGCCGGTCCCGGCTAGACATAGCGGTCATTTCCATTGATGTAACACCTATTTACTACCTATGTTCTACGAATAAAGACTTTGTATTTGTATTTGTATCAATCAATATAACTGAGCGACTGACGCTTTGATAGCCTTATCTACACGTAACCAATCTGTTAATTTCGCAGAAAAAACCCTAGATTCTACGCTCACTCCGCATATATTAAATCTGTTGTATTAGGAAAAGTCTGTAAGCCCTGGTGTCCTACCGCCTAGCCTAAAAATAAAATTATTACGGGCGTGGAAGACCGATACTCCATACGGTGCATTGCCTTATCACAACCATTATATTTTTAAAGACGTTGCTCATTCCTAGTTACCTAGTGAAAGGATAGAAAGCCATTTAGTAATGTATATAGTTCAGTTTCGTTTAGTATTTGGGGTAACTTATGTAAATTTAAAATTCGATTGGTATAAGAACTACAAGCATATCTTTTGGCGCACCACTCGACTGCTCTGAATAGCCCTCAGGCAACTCTCCATGTCTTCGTAGATCGCCGATACAGCTTATTTTCCTAGACGCCTCTTGTCGCTAATTCACAAGAATGAAGGACGCATCCATGGAACCTTGGCAAATAACCAGGTTAATGTCTTCTTTATTTAAAGATGACCCCCGCATTAATTTACTTAGACTTTCAGTCGCGGGGGTTTCACAAACAAGTCATATGCACAAAGACACCCAGATTTTAGTGGGACTTTTTTTAAACCGAGATATCGGATAGACGGATTTGGTGCTGAATAACTCCAAAATACAAAATTCTTCGATACAATGTTGTACTAAAAAAAAAGGAGTAAATTAAAAAGCTTCATTCAGTGGAAATGATTAATGGACACGTTAAATATGCCTTACTATCACATCGCACGAATAATATAAGGAAGGTTTGTATGTGTGTTAGTTTCACATTTTATCTTCAAATGACTTAACCAATAAAGATTTAATTATTATAGTGTTAGCTGAAACACTCGATTAATAGGCTACTGTTTATGCTACTGCGTCAAAGGTGAGATGATTTTGTAGTTATGACTGACAAACACGGGCAAAGCCACGGTAAAAAACTAATGGTTCAACAAAAACGTAAATTGATGAACCCAATTAACCTTATTAGATGTACTACGTCCTTAAATACCCGTAATTCACTTTGTCATGTTTTGATACGGTGACTGGACGCGCCATGCGTTATGTGCCATTGTCCAAATTGATCTAATTATTGTTAACTGTAGTCTGCAATATAGGTTATTATCTGGGTCGTTAACTTATTGTCGTTTTAAGATTTCATCTGTCACAATGATTTATGTATCGTGTTTGTGAATTATCGAGTTACGGTGGAATTGTCGTAATAGAATTTGCAATTGAAAAATTAATTAGTTTCTTACACTTTTACTATTTTTTGCTTTGAATATTTTAAAACTTTCATCGCTCTCTGTAGTGTAATTTTGGATTTAAATGTAGATAATATAATATCTAAATGTAATAATATAATCAATGAAACCATCTTGTTTCAAACTAAGCCAAGCTTATATTGTGAGAAAGTACTTTACAAGTGATGATGTTATAGATAATTTGCACCCAGACAGAAAACATGATCGTCCACATCACAAAAACATTTGTCTTGGGTGTGAATCGAACCTCCTGTATATTCGATGCGGGCTACTAACCACTAGACCACCAGGCCAGTCTAAATAATGGATAGGATGTTTGCAACACTTTCCTACACACTACAGACTATATTAGTAATGTTACATACGTACAACTTGTGGTCGGACAAACACAGATGACCACAGGTGACTCAAGGACGATATAAATGTGGTCACGTGCCAACGCATGCACTTGTAAACTTATTTAGTGAGGCACATCAACAGACGTACAGATATACAAAGCAACATTTTCGCTGTACCACACATTACTAAATAGTTACTGTAATAACGACTAGTATTTAGGTACATACATACATAAGCGTCTTATCGACTCATATTTATGTTTTTGAAAAAGTATTTATTAAAGTGCCGTACGATTTTGCCTGGAACAGACTACGTAAGAAACCCTTACCTAAACTAACAACAAAAATAGGTCTTGATTTTCCCACCGTCCGACCGAAGTTGTCTTAATTAGAAGAGGAAGGAGCATTGAACAGTAACCGCTGATTGGCTATTTGAAAATATGAAAAAAAAATAGCTATCGTATTAAATTAATTACCCAAGTTCCCAGGTTTTAAAGAATTTTGTATTTCGCATTTATTTTAACCAACATTATGACGTAAATACATAAAATAATACTTTAGTCAAACATATTTCTAATTAAATATAAACAAAGTTAATAAAGATTTTATAACTAAATGCAACAGACAAACTATGCGCATATAGTTTTGTTGGATATTGTACCAAATTTAAGATTATATTTAACTAGTAATTGCTTTTATAACCAATGAATGCATTCGTATTTATCCTAAAAGTGCAGTGCACACGACGACAGACTATCCGTGACGCACTTTTTAGACAGTGAAAATAGAACCTATGCAATTATATGCAGCAACGCACGCAACGCGCAAAAAGTGTGTGAAAAATTATTTGAACGTTTGCTTCAACGCGCTAAAGTAGACGGCGCACACTTTAGTCGGCAATCTGTCCTTACAGCTCTGCCGACAGAATGATCGAAGATGTGCGTCGTGTGCGTTGAGTCTGTGAAAAGTCCGCGACAGACCTTTTGAGCGCCGCCGTCTCGATGGCACAAAAAGTGTGCGCTGCACCGAAGAGTCGCAAAATACCTTACTTGGCTCTAGTTTTGCGACACCATCGGCATGACCTGCTTCAACTAAAGAAAAAGGGCAAAATCGTTGCAGAAACAAAAGTTGGCTTCAGTAAAAAGTTTTGGTAAAGGAACATCCTGGAGTGGACCGGGATAACTAGCCGGGAAGAACTGTTCCGCCGAGCTACTGATAAGGGGAGCTACAACGAAGATGATCATCAACCTTCAATAGTTGGAGAGGCACCGTTACAAGAAGAATGAATCCGAAATTTGCCCAGAGACCCTGAACTAGTTATCCAAAAAAATACTTTATAACCTACGCTTTAAAGCTCAATAAATATTTATAATAACTTACAGTTTCCCGCATGATTTATTTTAACACTATACATAACGCTCGATCTTGTTTAAAATAGCTTGTTTACGAATTCCATCGCATTCTAGTTTTCAGTATAAAATCTTACACATTGCGTCCTTCAACGAAAACATGTTTTCGAATCTTGCATGGGTTTTCACGTTATATAATTGTCCGTTAAACATGACTAATGCAAATATGTTTATGGTTAAATTTTAGTTAGGGCGATATTTGTTTTGCCGTTGCATTGTAAGGTAACAAAACGAGATTTTTTTACCACAATTTGCTTCGTTGATAAACCTTTTAGGTACCATGTGACTTATACAGGCACAACAAAATATTTTCAACCGAATTAAAAAAAGAGGATGTTCTCATCATTACTTTATTTTAGTTTCTCGTTTGATCCCTGGATAAACCGATTATGTCGGTTGTTTTTTTATTTAACGTCAAAAAGCTCATTAATTTTGGCTCAGTAGTGTTTATTTGAAGGTTTTATGATTTACTAGCTGTTTCCCGCGACTTCGTTCACGTGGTTAGAAGATCTTGAACCGTTTTCGCAGCGCACGCATCAGAAATTTCACATAAATACTTAGACCTTTGTTTAGTCCTAGCTACCGCATTAGGTTAAGTAACCTGTAATGGTAGATTAGTGTGATAATTAAATAAATAAATGGAAGTCCCCAAAATGAATAATTTTCCCCGTTTTTTTCCACATTTTCCATTATATCTTCGCTCCTATTAGTCGCAGCGTGATGATATATAGCCTAAAGCCTTCCTCGATAAATGGTTTATTCAACACAAAAAGAATTTTTCAATTCGAACCAGTACTTTCTGAGATAAGCGCGTTCAAACAAACAAACAAACTCTTCAGCTTTATATATTAGTAGTATAGATTGCAAGAAACTTACACTGACAGCAGAGCTCTTAGATACAAAGATATGACAATAAACAATAAAGCATATTATGAAACTATTTATTGTTTACACTCGAATACAACAATAATCAATACAAATACGTTGAATTGTAGCACATCTAGAAAATTGTAGCCGTTAGCCGGTACGCGGTACTTCAAGCAACGCAGTGAAAGCGAAACGGGCCAAGTACCCCGTTTAACACGATCGTCCCAGATTGTCAAGAACAATGGTATAATGATATCGTAAAATGTGAGGCTACGGCATCCTATCGTAAGTATAACGAGGTAAATAACCTCCTTCTCTAGACATTTGTATCAACAATGAAGATAATCCTGTTTGTAAATAAGATAGCTATTCGAATAATTCTTGTACCGTCATAAACGATGCTCGATAACTTGATTTGTAGTCAACTATTCTGGATGCGTAGGGCAAGAGGCTGAGGGCATTAATGGATACCCAACAGTGGGTTATTCAAAACTAATGATCGTGAACTGTCTGGCTACCTAATTTTTACCATTTCGTATTTACATGATCTCAGATAACAGGGAAAGTCGGTGGATTGCAGCTTGACCCCTGATCATGTCGGAACTCCATCTTCCAATTATGGGAGGCAATAAAGAGTGAACTTTGTACGTGAACTTCCGCACGTTAAAATATTTCCTGCACACTTTGATAGTCTAACAGGAAACCGTTTACTTAAAGTAATTAGCATTTAAATTATTATCTCCTAAAGGAAAAACGTTTGGCCTGCAATAGCAGAAGTAACTTAATTGTTAGAAAGTAGTGAATGAGGAGAAAACGAAAAGAAAGGATGGCTAAGGAAACGAAATTTTAAATCAAAGGAATGTACTATATGTGTCGATGAACTTATGAAACGAGATAATTTCAAACTGCGGGAAGGTTGGTGACAAATTCATTATTGATACAAAAACGTCGACACGAAATCCCTCTTATTAATCACTCCGTTTTATTTTCCGAGGTTGCCAATTGAACTCAACAATAACGAAAGTTAAAGCCATGGTACTGAACCAATAAATAAATGTGGTTCTCAATCAATCGAGGTAGCCTATCAGGCTAAATCTCAGTTCACTACTAGACATAAACCTCTTCCAGTTTGTGCCGCATTAACTGGTCCTATCCGTTCTGGGCAAATCCTATTTCTTAAAACAGTAGTGTGCCCTCTTTTTCCAAAACTCCAACAGACATTCTTTGAATTGTGGTAATCCTAGATATCTTTCTCTGTTTTTCTATCTGTTGATGGATCTTATCTTGCAGTGTCACCAAAATGAGGCATATTACTTAAGTTATTAAAAAGACGTCAGACGTCATTATACGATTGATAACAAAAACGTTATTGACGCCATAGACGAGGCATGACGTTCTGCCAATTACATTGCCACTTGAAGATCGCTTTTTAATGCCTTAGCCTTGTTCAACGGCAGAAAATAATCATTAAATACCTTTCAGTAGATCGTAGAACCACCTTTATGAGCCTGTTCTAATGACATAGTTTTTGCATTCCAATAGAACGGTCAAAGATGCCTGGCACATTTTTAGTCGAAAATTGATGCTATTACCACAAAACAAGTTATTTTTTTGTGCTTTTCTTTTAATTGTTCACTTCGTAATGGCGCTATCATACTGTTCCAGTAATATTTTGGCACATCAGCTAAATCCTTGACCTTTTTTGAGGTCAACGTACCTACATTTGTACGACCTTGAATTACTGACTCAATTTGTGGGAACTCTTCCATAAAAAAAAAAACATTACCCTTGTGACGCTGTCGGTAATTAAAAAACAAAAGATCGACATCTTCGAACCCATTTTATTTTATAAATACCTAATAATGGGCCGTCTTGCATAAATGTTCGATTATTAACAAACAAACCACTATACAAATATTATTGTATTGCGTACTCAAGTCTGTAAATAAGGAAACCTACAAATAACTTAGCATAATAAATTATCATAGACGTATGATCTTCGGCACCTTGACAGCGTACTTTATTTCAATAAAACGGTCTCGTGAGCAATTGTCTCGCCATTTTACGATCCTATGACGGTCGTCCGATTTTATTACGGACATTCATTGTCTTATAAAAGTATCATCGATAAACAAATGGCAGCCATCAACGGTATAAATAAATCCCTGTCACGATTAAAACGTTCCAGGTTGAGTTAAAAAAATGGTCGAATGACGTTCATTTTTCTTGTCCCATTTCGAATTAGAAGAACATAATTTCTTTGTAGGTATAAGTGCAATCCTATATTGGAATCTGAAGTCGTCAACCAGTCGTAAGCTGGCTGGTGATCAATGTTTAAACCTTCTCTGTATGGAAAGAGTTTTGGGTGAAGCGCGGGGACGGGTATAGACCAGATTATTACAAGTCAATCGGTTGCATTTTTTTGCATAGAAGAAGTGGCATCGTTCTAGTTCTGAGCGAAAAGACTTGCATCCGGAGGTTTATTCCAGTTTGGACGTCAGAGCGATAAAGTCATAGTCCTTGGAAATTTATTTTGAAAAACATCTGGTAAGCAAAAGCAGGATGTCCAGAAAATTATAATCATAACGTAAAATCTTATTCAATGTTATCTACTATCTTCTCGCATATAATTTCGTGAGTTTCTTTGTTTGAAAGAAACATCGCTGCAAGGATTTTCTCATGTATCGTGCCGTGGGAGTGCGCTGAGACGTTCACAAACATTAAGTTTTAAAACAAATATGTTTGTCTGTCTTGTCGGTCATGTAGTCACTATAAACAATGACTGCTGCAACTACGTTTGACTGTTGCTTGTTTTTGGTATGTACAAAGGGTAGATAGATATCGTGTCTCGAAAGTGGCTTTCCGATGCTTTCGGCCAAAAGTTTAAGATTTCTACATTTTAGTTGATATAGCGGCTACTAAAATGCTCGCAACTGAAAATTTTAACTGTCTAGTAATCACGGTTTATACAGCCTGGTGACGCTCTTACATATGGCCAGTGGAACTTAATAATGGGGTTCCGATTCTGCCCCTTCATTACTTAAGGCATTTTAATAATAGAGAGAAAAAAATGTTCCTCGCAATTTATTTGATACTGAGTAAAGATTATGTTCTTGTTATCGGACATCTGTATCACATTTATAGAAAATCGTTTATCAATAACCATGTTTACACTAAACACAGTTATCTAAACTCATCCTGTAATTCTTAAGGCCTTGAAACGTCCAAGTTTGAGTTAATCTATACAGTTTTCAACCCACTTGTCATCAATCTAACTTATAACTGATATTATATCGAATAACGGAGAGGTATCAAGATTAGGGGACTTATCATTGCAGAAAAACCGGTCAAGTTCGATTCGGTCTTGCTACACTGAGGTTTTCGCAGAAATTTGCAACAAAAAAAATATAGGCCTTCAAAATTATTAATATTAGTTGCCGTTACGAAGGATACAGAAATACATTTGTCTAAAATCGAACCTTCAGTCTTTCACGGTATAAAGCTTGGTAACAGACCGACGGATAAACAGATAGACTCCTCAATTTTAGTTATATGTGTAGGATTCCACTTTTACCCCGTCGGAACCCCAAGAAAGTATAAAAAAGTGGTCCTACCTTCATGTCTGATTAGAATGTAAACAAGCAATTTCCTTATCTCAGTAACTCCTACATTAGTTTCAATGATATCAACCTGTTATCTTAACTGTAACCTGCTTTTATCTAGTGTAGGGCGGTAAACTTTTGTCGCCATCTTTCTTGGTCCTCAGCCAAACGTATTAACATTTATTATTTTAAAACTACATAAGACCTGCGCAGTCTCTTTGTGTGGTCTTGTCTGTCGTTAAAATATCTCGCTCATTTGTTGTGATAGTCGGCAAAGGGCAAACAATGCTACCCGCTGACGCCATTCCAATTCAATGCTGGTCGTTTCGATTTGTTAATTAAATGTCCAGACGCCCCAGGATCATGAATTGTTAAAAAAATAAATGGAAAATGAGGAAACTAATGAAAACAAAAACGCTCAAAAATACTGCTTGCATCACTTGCATGTCTTCCTAGTAATAGCAATAGTTACGATTAAAATTTATAGGTTTGCGTTGCAAATGCGCTAGCAGCTATATATTAAGGAAAGCAAGTTGTAAACATAACGTCCGCCAATCCAAATATACCAGGCACCGGTTTCAAGCTAATAAAACGTTTATTTTACATCAAGGAATATTTACATTCCGTTAGTAATTTCACTACACCGTACAGTAATAATGTTCTAAATATATCGTTTGGATATCAGATAGACGATCGTTCGGGGACGTTCCCAATGTCGTCACGTTAACTCATATCGACTCGTTCTTATTGTTCCATCTTGTAATTTTGGAACTTTCCGAAAGATGGCCTGTCGTGGTTGTTCCAAGGTCGTATTACGTCTGTGTTAATACAATTTTAGTGTAGGTTCAAAAATCCTTTTACTGAGGTTTTAACATCACCGCCATGAAACCTATGACTAATTTTGGATGAGCAAACTTCTACTAATAGTTCTGATGATGGATAACGAAAGACTGCGATATCCCAACTAGAAACTACATAACTTCTATATTGAAATAGCTGCTGCATCAATAATTGTTGTGATTTTAAATGTCCTCGGTCTAGTATTGTCTTGTATTGAAGATTTTCTTTACAATGCTATTAATTAAGCCTCATCCATGTTTTGTATGTACGTAACTAGACTAAGATCATAACAAAAAATCTAGGACCTTCCAAAACTACGAAGGTCACGTCAAATTGCATATAAAGATAAAGGAGTAGTATCACCAAAGACAAGTATCGTAATTCTGTCTGTGTCAAATACATACATTTGTGAATGTGTTTGTGTTACAGCAATTTTTCCATTACCATCGACTTTCATGCGGTAATTGGCCTACTTGGACGCGTACGTGCGTCCGGCGTCGCCAAGGCCGACGCCATCGGTCAGCATGTTTATCTTAAAAACAATCGATCTTTCTTATTTTTGTAAAACTGTCGCATTGGTATTCCCTTTGACAACGTATTTATCAAGTAAACACATTTCTTTTTGCGGTTTAGATACAATGTCACGTTGTTTTATAATTCTTGAAGATTTTGGATATTTTTTTTTCGGGTAGGAATTCATCAAATGGATCTTATCGCTTTGGGTTGAGGGAAAGATAGTGTCACAGTGTTACTGACTAAAATTCACCCATCTATGCTCCTTACTTTGTGCGATCAGCCCTAATGGGCTCCACAGACTTTGCTGTCTCTTGAGGCGCCGACTACGAACGCGCCGACGTCGCGGGCCTCGTGCTGTCCTGTCCACGGGCAGTAGATTTTTGTTATAGTCGGAGTTTTAGTCGCAAGTGTTAATTGAGTTATGTTTTGTTCTCTTTTTTTATTATTGCCTAGGAAATATACTCATGACATTTGAAAATTAATTCAGCATTTTTTTCCTCTTTACTGTGTCGCTACTAAAATTAACTTCTTCTGACCTTTCGTCTATGTAAAATAAAACCTATGAGACTTGGACCTTGTGGGGTTTTTTCATAGTTAGCTGTACCTTTAACCTTTTTGAAAGGGCATTAGGGCAAGGCAGATCCTAGTGATAATATTTGAGGAATTGCTACAAAATTAAAGCGCTCGTGTTAATTGTTGTTTAATTTTCTTGCCGGTCACTTGGAGCTAATTTATAAAAGCAATTTACACATCGTGATTGTGTGCTACGTACACATTTGGCCACTATAACCTTTTATAATCTTAGTAGATGTTAATTGAGTTCATGTGTTCCATATTTGGGAGTGTTGCGTATAATCTATAGGTACTGCGGGCAAGCGCACTGCGTTCTAAATAATTTGGTACAAGATGTTATTGATAAGATTGGTCATGTAAAATTACCCCGCTAACTAGGAATGGAGTCTCATGAAATAAAAAAAGAGTGTTTTTTATTGAAGTTGATAAAAAATATGAGTTACGCGTTATAAAAAAAAAAGCGGGCTCAAGAAACATCGAGCTCAAGTCAATTGTCAAAAGGAATATTTTTCCCATAATATGCTTAAATTCTATATTCATTGTTAAACTCCGACGCAAAAACGACGTACTGTTATAAGTTTTACGTGGCTTCGTATTTGTCGCTGTCTGCTGCATTGTAGCTCTCAAACGCGTAAACCGATTTTGAATTTATTTTTTATTAAAAAGTTGGTGTTCTTCGCTATGTTTGAAGGAAATCGGTTCAAGGTGGCCTCCCCAAAATGACGTCGGAGTTTATATTTTTCCGCAACTTTTTTTCCTAAATAGATGTAAAATGAAAGGGTGGGATTGGTAGAATTACTAGACTCTGAGACATGTCGAATACAAGTGTATAGTTGAGGTCACCACACCAAACCCATAGATCGCGACGTGTCACGGCTTTGATGTTCCGCGTAGGACAAGTATTTGTGTGATCCACGAATGCTTGTCCTGAGTCTGGGTGTCTTTGTGCATGTGATTTGTATGTTTGTAAAAATTCCCGCGACACAAGGATTAAATTTCTTACTGCGAGAGTCGTTTTAAAAAGAAAAAAAAACAACGATCTAACCAAAGGTGATGATCTATCAGGTGAGCGACGTGCGCGGCTGCGGGTACCACTTGGCGACGATGCTGGGGCTGCTGCCGGCGCAGGTCATCAACGTGTACCTCGGGTCCACGCTGCGCTCCATGCACGACGTTCTGCACGAGTCACATCTCACGGGATACGTCGTGTTCGCCTTTCAGGTAAATATCTTTACTATTGTAATATATACCACACAGGTGGCCTATCGTCACATCTTAAAGTAATAATTGTCCCGGACGTGGATGAGAGGTGCCGCTGTAGGCGGTGTATTACGCTGTCACGCTTCGACAACCATAATTAATTATTTTGGATAGATCATTTTATTAAGTGAGCCACGATTCCCTTAGATTCTACGGCTTTGTTAAAAATGTTCTGTGTTTGTTATTTCAGTCATCAGTAATCACTTGTCAACTTTATATAGCGTTATTATTGGTTTCTAAGTATTTCATGACCACTGCGAGTGTTATCGCGAATGTAAATTTATTTATGATTGACTTTTGATTTGTCAAGTCGACCTAATGACCGAATCAATTATTGTATGCATTATCAGGCTACATCATTCTTCAAAGAGGTGACGTGTTACAACGTCTCTTTGGAATGTTTTGCTTCAACAATGGTAACAGTCCTGTTTTAAGAGAAGTACCTACAAATCAACTTTCGGTAAAACTTCCTACTTACATCTTCCTTACTTATATCGTATACCATTATGTTGTGTATAGGCTAGATAGATACCTACAACTGTGTCATGCAATATTGCTTCGCCTCTGTTTGCCTTGCACCTATAATTACCTAGAGTACCTTCAAGGAAAATGTCCTTATACATGACGTGATATATTTCATAAGATTCCGTTGAAGTCATCATGACACTATCGTTTTATATCACGAGATACTTTCGTAGTTGATGGAATGGTATTTTTTACCATCGATTAAATAGAACTCAATTTTTCTATCCTTAAAAAATTATTGGATGGTTTTGCCTTATTCAAAAGACAGTCTTGCATTAACCACATCGGCCGTTATATCAGGTATATCTGTGCAACGATGACTCACACGAGTGGTATCTTTTGTACCGAGAGTGACGTCTAGACAAACGATCGTATCTTCACTATCTTAAACAAACTAATTTATGTGCATACACTCACACTGGCCGTCTTTGACACTAAGGATCAGCAAATCAAACAGAGATCCTAAAGTGTTGACGGGAAATTTCCTGTTTTATGCAAATGTGTTTAAAATAGAATCGAATTTTATGGAGAAATTATGGAAAAAATTATAATTGATTTTAACATTTTTGAAGTGCTTCCCAAAATAGTATTGTAAATCATACAATCAAGAATAGTTATGTTTGCAGAAGACTAAGAATCTCATTTTGTCCTTCGTTATATCAACAGTCCATATATGAAACAGGTACATGAATTGATTAGTCTATTTGCGGCCGAGACCTTGTCAGTCAGAGTTAACTGGGTCTACACCGAGGAGTTACTGTGAAGCGATCATGCATAAGCAATGCGAACACGAATAGCTGCAGGGTACGAACTGGTATACCTATCATAGTTGTTTGGGTAAGAGACAGGCATAGAATACACCATCCCTGTCCATTACTGAAAAAAAAAATCCAAGCGACTATAGCCATTTTTTTTTGACACACGTATCCAATGACGATGTTTCACACCCGAGTGATTTTCGAACCCTGCGTAGTGTGATCCACTAATGCTTGTCCTGAGTTTGGGTGACACACGGAATTAATTAAATGCCTTAATGCGTTAGTCGTCTATTAAAACATACTCCTCAGTTTATCTTTCCTCGGTTTATTCGTCCAGAGGCATTTACTATAGCTGACGATACATAATCTAACGAACCAGTAACCAGACTAGTCGCGACTACTTTCTTATAGGAAAACATGTTCGTGAGTTCATTTTCTCTTTTCAACTTAATATCCGGGATTAAAATGGCTGTCGCATGCTTAAGAGATTTCGTAGTTGTGGAATAAGGATTAAAAGTTTTATATTGTGGTATCTTTTATCGTTCTATGAGGTAATGGTTATAATTGCTTGAAAGCAACAATTTGTGTTTTCAATTTTACTACAAGGACTTTTTATGAATTTCTCTCAATCATCGTTAGGATACTCAATTTATGCAGGTTGAGGAGAAATCTGCTTGAATGAAAATATGAACTTTGTGTAAACTAAAACTCTCATTATTTCCATATCATGTTAAAATGTACTCGTCTGCGTAAATATATATTAGAATTTATACGATTGGAAATTCATGCTCTCAATCCGAAAGAAAAGTAGATTCTATTGATCACAGCTGCGTATTTGTGGAAACGTTTAAAAATTACATTTACCAAATATTAGTTCTTTTACATTAAAAAGCAAAACGCCTAAGTAAACCAAAGACATTAATCCTCGTTTCACAAAATTCGAAACACATGCGCAAAGACCACCCAG
This sequence comes from Trichoplusia ni, assembly GCF_003590095.1. Classification (NCBI taxonomy): domain Eukaryota; kingdom Metazoa; phylum Arthropoda; class Insecta; order Lepidoptera; family Noctuidae; genus Trichoplusia; species Trichoplusia ni. Next base: position 11,354,492 of record NC_039487.1, read on the forward strand.
ACTTAGGACAAGCATTTGTTTGAATATCCGTAAACAAAACTCGCTCAAAATTTGAAATGTTGCCAAAATATCGAAAAACAATTATTCTGTTCCATTCTTACTTACAAATAGGAGTTCAACATTCAAATAAAAATTGCTGAATGTTTTCAACTATTTTCATCTGATAAAGACCTTTTTCCGATATTTTTTTTGTTGGGATTTTCTTCAATTATTATTAGTTGGAGAATCCGTGATTGTGATTTCACGTGATAGCCAACTCTATCTAAACAAACGTATAATTATTTGATATCGTTTTATAACTCAAGATTACTTCTTCAAGGTCAGTGATAAAGGAACTTGCGTAGTCAGCTTTGCCAAGCTGTGTAAACGATTTTCGCATAGTGATAATGATGTCACGCGCTATCATACTCCACTTGGTCTTTTGAACTAATCTGTTATTTCTTAAAGCCATAGGCAAGAACGTCACTCCAAGTCACGCCAAGTGACGTTCTTTTATGTCGATTTGAGGCTACATTCCACTTGACTATGACAAAGGCAACAAGACACCTAGGGGAGACATTTGCTTGCGCGTCGTTCTTGATTTTTTGCTGATAGACTTTTTGACTGTATGGGTTCCGAGTGATTAAGGTCCCCACGCCAAACCCACTGTTCATAGCGGTGGACTCCATCACCTTTTGTTTGTGTGATCGTCAAATTAATGTCCTGAGTCTGGGCGTTTTGTGACTTTGTAACTTGAATGTTTATGAAAATCCCGCGCCGCGACACAGGAACTGAAGTGCTTAATGCGGTAAAAAAACATTGCCGTCTGCCGTCCTAGGCTGACTGGTCTACCAACAAAAGCTTCTCTTCATCAGTTTTAGATTTGTCTGTCCGTCTAGCACCAAGCTATATTCATTGAAAAGTCATAAAATGCATACGAGATAAGTTTCTTCTCTTTATAGTCTGCGGCACCCACACTGACGCATAAGTTTTCAATCATTCAGGAAAACAGGAAGCATATTATCATTATGATGTGCCTTACAAGGACATGAGACGTCACATTATGTACCGTCATATCAACTAATCGAAGTACACCCGACAGCACCATAATGGTACCTTTATTGATGATTGACGACTTATTAGCAGAAAGGCTGATTCAGCTGACTGGGACCTATGACACTTGGAGGAAATTCTATACTCGTTAATGGAAGGAATAGCTTAAAACCTTCACCAGAAGGCCAAAGGTTGAGGCGGAAATTAAGTTTTTTAGTCTAGCAAAAGTCTAATTAAAGGGCTTAAAATGCAAAGCTTTGCATCAATTGCATCTGGTTAAGTAAAAATAGAAATTTTGCTCATTATCAATTTTTTTGGTTAAAATTTCGGCCGAGATGTTAGAAGACCATATAAGTTTCGTCACAATTTGATTGTGATTTAAGCTTGCGCAAGAAATGAGTTTATAACTATTTATTTTATTGTGAGTATATTAGGCTTACTGAGTAGTTTCTTGTTGTCCGTGTAACTGAGAAGGTCGGATAGGCATTCGCTCACGGTAAAGACGGGTATCCAACTACTTGCAGTGGAAGCTGACCCCAACATTTATTTATTTAACATAGGAAAAGACTAAGCCGACGAGGAATCATAACTATGGTTCATTCTCCCAATGACGTGCAGTTGTACTGGGGGACAGAGGGGGATACTCCCCCACATCCGCGATATAACATCAATATCATTTTATCAATTCAATGAACTACATAGATATTATTGTACTTAGAATACTATAATATGATGAGTTACAAGTAGCCGATAGTAAAACTCATTTGTTGATAAGCGTAATGAGGGGAATGCTAATTGTTTTGATAATGTTAAGCGTTTGGGGGACACCTGGACACTACTGATCTGATCTCTCGGATCAAAAGAACATAGATGCGATGGAAAGATAGTAGTTCTTCAGTGTACAAAATGACACCCAAAAGGGTACCTACGAGCTTTACGAAGCCTAGCCTGCGTTGATCATCATCGGTAATCCCGTAAAGCGTACTTCAAGTAAATTTTTTTGCCCTAGGAATTTCTTGTAAACTTTTTTTACCTCGGATAAAGTGGAAAAGTAAACCAGACACCGGATAAAACTACCGGAAATCTTCACCCTTCCCATGTACCCGATACCTGGGTATGTCGGTGGCGATGTCACCAGCTAACTCCATATCAAATTCGATCAAAATTTGTTGTGTAATTTAAACACAAAGTGGAACAAACAAGCTACTTTCGTATTTAAAACTTATAACTTAACATGTAGTATATATTGACGATACAATACAATATAGTTACGTTATTGTGTTATATATAAACCGTGTATCGCATGTTATCAAAAGGGAAGTGGCGTGCGATTGTTAATTTTCTTTCATTACCGTATCGAGTATTATAGATATGGTAAAGATAAGGATCTTTTATTTAACCGTTTGCCTTTGTATTCAAAACAATGCGGTAGTCGTAGCTGTGTTTAACCTTAAGATAAAAATGCGATGACCTATTAGTGCAATGAACTATTGGACGGTTGGTTGCATATCGATCTCTGCTATTAAAGAGTTGTATCCATGATATGGTGATTGTGATGCTGTTTTCAGCTCTCGATCCTTGTAACAGATGCTGATCAATGGCTTACCGTGCCCCGCGGTTTAACTTCCCGTTCCCCAAGGCAAATAACGCGATTTCAAAAAACCTATAAACTTCTTTAAGTATAAAGCTACCAAATGCAAACAGGCTTATTTTTAAACCCGACTGCTCTTTTTAGAGATTAAATAAGATCATACAAAAACCTTTGGGTTTATTATGTTAGTTTAGATTTGGAAGCCATATAATATCAGTAATCATCTTCACCTTGAAATCGACTTAACCGATTGTGGTAAATCTTCCTTCTGATCACCATGATAAACAATTTAGTACTCTTGTGGATATTGGATGATACTGCGCACTAAGCTATGTAATTTTGCTAAATTAAATGGATATGCAGTTTACACTTTACATGCGTTTAATAATGTATAGTAAATTTAATTAATAATACTAACGATATGAGTAACATGACAGCTACGCTTCGCAGTACACACCCATTATAGGCTACGTTCACACTATGCCACGGACACCCGATTTGTCTGACTTACCTATCGACAGATCTGATCACGACTCTTATTACTTTTAATCGTCAATATTTATGGAAAAGAAAATAACTTTGTGCAATGATCATTATTTTTCGTGTTGATTACAAACAAGACATTCCTCCATGTTTTTTGATCTCACCCTTCACATCATTATAACCCATTTGTTCAGAATATTTACACACACCCTTATTCAGAAAATACACATTACTAAGAGACTATCTAAAAGTCTATTTTAGGTCTCCATATTCCACTTGACAGTAATAAAGAAAACTAGATACTAAATGGCGACATTTTACTTAGTGTTGTTCTTACATACATCTGTATGTGTCTCCATATTCCATTAGATAATGAAAGAGGCAAAATGACACTTGAGGGTGACTTAAATACGTCATTATGCTGTTCTCCACTTGTAGCGACAGAAGCAGAATGACATGAACTAAGAGTGACTTTTGACTCGTCGTTTGTAAAAACCCTGGCGAGTGTACCTACAGTGTGTAACTAGCTTAATAATTGTCGGTTAATCGCGTGTTTGTTGATCAACGGAAATGTTTGCTGTCACCTGTATGGGTATGAACCATGTACTAATAGGTAGTGCTATCGTAAAATAATAAATACAACGCTATGAGGAACTGTTTTCTTTACGTATATATTTTTAACCGACTATTGTAGAAGGCAATGTGTGTTACTTCCGCACGATGCCATTTTAAGTATTTTTTTGCAACCAGACTTTAAATGAACATCCTATAAGATGTTTCTCCTCCACAGCTGGAGGACGAAGAAAGCGTGAAGGGTGGGTCATACAGGGTGTTATCCAACTGTTATTTGTTTTAAGGTTTAAAAAGTGCTACTGTGTGGGCTTACTTCAATAAATGGATTTAGATTTTTTGGTTTTATAAAAGGTTTATCACAATCTGATTATAGGTTTAAGAACAAGTAGAATACTGTAGGCAATTTCCATCATCAGAATCTACATAATTTTAATACCTAATAATCCCTTTGAATGTATATAAATTATATTCAAAATACGTCCGTTTTGTAAATATATCGACGTTTTCCTTCCCCATTCGAAATCCCAAAAATTTCCCAAACATGTGAAGGTTAAGTCACCACTGCCCCATCTGACTCAGGGCCACTTATTTCAGTCGGCGCGACAAATGTTTAAACATACTAATCATATTCAAAAATTCAAAGATTGCGTGTTGGTCTTACATAGACATTATGTATGTTAAAAACACTCCGTTGGTTAAAACAGGGGTGTGCAACGTTCTGGTAACATTTCACGAGGAAGAATGTTGAGAAAAGTGTGCCGTCTGTGCCACATTTCAGGGAGAACACCTTTCTTCTCACCTTTCACCTATTCATGGCCAGTTCTAATTGGGAGCAGTTATGGGAAAACTGTGTCCAGTTGAACTGTCGTCTTTTTCTAGATCTCAGCTCAGAGAGGCTCTTCGTCTAGACGCTTGTTTTGAAATAATGTAAAAACTGAAATGAACAATCTGTGCTCTTGGTTTTGTTTTCTTCATTTAAGCCAGCACCTTTTTTACTAGCCTCATTGTAGGATACTGTGTTACCTAATAAAATGCGTTGCGGAGCGCCGATAGACAGTCAAGACTGGACTCAGACCTCAAGATGCCTGGAAAAAGTTTCAGAACAAACTTTTTAATTTTCAAATTGGTTCAAAATTTTAAAAACATATTTAATTAAGCAGCAAGAAAGTAGTTTCTGACCACATGTGCCATACCTCTGCCTCAAGACGTCCTTCACTTGGGGTTGACTTTCCTTTTAATATGTATAACCCAACCCCTTTCGTAGTCGGTAGGGTTTACCCTGTACCTACTCAACTGAACAGACCTCGCGTGGCGTGCTGTTAATAAGCAAGTGATTAATTGGCGAAGCTTCTTAGTATTCTCAGTTTATGTTTCTTAATATTTTAGTTCGAATCGGGGTAAACATAAATCAAATAATCAGTCGTCACAATATATTGACGACTGACTATTTATTCATTTAAGGGTTATCTTCTTTTACCCTATCATTATTCAAAGTAGGCATCTTTAACGCACTTTGTAATCGCGATACTAGAAAGTTCCAGTTCTAAACGATTAAAGAGATTTAATTATATTTCCAGATCCTGATCGGCATCACGCTAATGGTGTGGGTCGTGCAGAAGGCCCGCAAGGAGCTCACGATAGCAATAATGGCGGCGGAGCTCGGGCGGGAGACGATATCCACGTCCAGCAGTTCTTCCATCAGCTAGCCCACGCCGCGGGCTTCCACCGAACTGGACAGCGTCAGCGAGCGCTCCAGCTAGGCCCGGCTGGCCTCGACTGGCCCGGCTGGCCTCAGCTGGCCCCGGCTGGGCCTGGCTGACCCTGGCTAAGCCCACGCGAAGCCCGACACACCCACGACAAGGGTATAACCAAATCTGACACCAACGACAAACTCTCCTATGCTTCTATCCTTTTCTATCGCAATCGACTTTTATAAAAGCGACAGAGAGACATGATACACGCTCTGTGTGACGAAAAAGAATAGTGAAAGGAAAGTGAGACTCGATGCTGCCAGATACGGCTCAACCCTGAGGGTTCGTTCCAACCCTGTGATATTATATTATAATCGCCATGTTACCTCCAAGAGGATTAGTTTAACTGTTCAGCAATGGGGGACTAAGAAGGAAAATTATATTACATATAAGTCTTTCCTCGTATTATATTGTTACCTACATAGGTTTGTTAACGTGATAATGAATCTCGCTCAGTATGGACTGACGTGCTGTGAATTGTCAAGGATTGACACGACTGAGGGTATTATCGTTTGGAGGACTACTACTTGTCACCTAACTCCGTGAGTAATTGATGAGTTTGTACGACGTTTATGTATATTTTGCGGTTGTACTCATTTGCCGTTGCGAACGTCACGCTATTGGTCGAATTGGAATATGTTTGTTCCGTCATTTCAATACAATTCGTGTCGAAGTGTATCTTCTATTGGACGGTGTTAATGAAATGCAAAATACATAACACAATATTATCATTATATATGCGATGCTTTGTATAACATATGTACCAATGTCATGTTAAATGTTTTACTATGATTCAGTATTTGCGGGCTATTGAAAAATATGTTAATCTTCCTTTTGCAAAAAAGTTAGACTATTTCTCTCAAGATGTATCTTTCTGATCGTCTCATTTTCCTAATAATTCTTAAGCATTAAGAAATCGAAATTCTTGCCTATAAGGGCAGAAGCCTGAGCCCAGTTGTGGGCAATTATGTTGGTTTTGTAGAAAAAAAAAGGTGATCAATATACAGGCCAGGTCCTTAAATAATTAAACGGTTATTTAAAGTTCACTGACAATCGCTATAAAAAGCGTAAATGCATGTTAAAGAATTATTTTTTACCGGTATTAAACACGTTTGGAATGAATCCAATAATCCTCGCTTTTTGCGTACAAGGCGACTTTAAATTGGAACGAATTAATCTGACTAGGTTATCTTACTTATGCGCATTTCTTAAATACAATAGCCGGTTTCTAATAAGTATGAGATAGATCTCAAGATTTAATTATGATTACTTGATGAACAAGGTAAAATTATTTAAAAAAAAAACCCGGTAGTGAAAACTTTTACCATCCATTAATTTTTAACCGGCTCGAGTGATTTTTATCAATCATGATTAAGAACATTCGAACATAATTCACCTAGAATACAAAACAAACTAAATTGAAATCGCTCAGTCCGTACGGGAGCTATGATGCCGCAGACAGACAGACAAGTCAAACTTATAACACCCCTTTTTCCCTCGGTTGTAAAAAAAATAATGTAATCATTCATAATTGTTTTAAAATGCACTAATAATAATGATGCAATATTGAGAAAGATTGAGCATTTAAAAGAGACTTAATATGGATAAACGATTTGCAAAATGCGTAATAACCAAGGACCACAGCAATACAACAGATTAGATTATATGTAATACCAAAATACACACATTAGGCTATAAAGACTGATAAAACTCATTTGATTTTAACACGCAAGATAAGAGCTTACGAAAACGGCAAATCATTTCTAGTTTTTTTTTTAATGGCTCCCGCACTAAGGACTTTAAGTCCCGCACTAAGGTCGCGGGGGGTTTCACAAACATTCAAATCACATGCACAAAGACACCCAGACTCAGGAAAAGCATTCGTGGATCACACAAATGCTTGACACGCCGTGCTCAGTGGGTTTGGCTTGGTGACCTCAACTACTAAGCTATCCGTGCAGTCAGTGTTGCAATACTTGCAATCCATAGAGCCTGTTTCACAACCGCCAAATAAGTTCTCGTTGAAATACTTTGACAGATTTTTTCATACAAAGAATGTAAAAAATTTCAATCAGTGATTGTGAAACAGGCGCTAATTGTAACCACCCCTCAAGTTTCATCCTTCATTAGGGTTCCTTACCAGACCGGGTAAAGCGTCATAAACCTTCACAATTTGCTCCCCGAAAACAACTTCAACTTTACTCACACCTGCTCAATTTCGGCTTCGAGTTTTTGTGTGAATCCCTCGAATAATGCTAGGTGTTTCCGATAAACTTAATATGCGACACTCCCTTTGTACGGAAGTGACAATTTGGCTAGTCCATTTGATTTATACCAGTCAGTAAAGTCTAACTGTATGTGGAAGGTGGAGGTTGTGTCTTGGGGGGGGGAAGAAGTTGAAGTTTTTTTTTCTTGTTTTTGAAATGATAACTCCTTGTCATGCCCCTAATAAAAAAAGTGACAGGATTGTAATAAAACTATTTTTGACGGTTTCAGCTTAAATTGATGAAGTTTTTAGATTTTGGTTCCTGACAGTTCCCTTTATATGGGTCATGTAATAACAAATTTGTCTAATAGTAGTAAACATTTAACCGTTTTTTTTTAAGTCGGTTAAAACTAATCTATCTTCCAAAAGTGTGACGTGTGTAACTACACTTAAAGTTTACTTCGGATGGTTAACTGATATGAGTACAATCGCCGTCAAAAGTGTTGATATAGTTTTCTTAAATCAATTAATCGTGGTATCAATGAGGTTTGTGTAATGAATGTATTACTTTTTAATAAATTTATGTATAGACTTTTACATTATGGTCCGTAAAAGTTTCGTTATGTCTATTAATTGTGTGACTACTGATATAAATAATGTGCAATAAAGTTGTTGATGTAGACGCAAACATACAAACAATGTCACTACCTACAATCTGCATACACCATTTGATACATAACCACCGATATCATATAAGTTACAAATTATGTCATCTCTATTAAATATCAACAGATGTCTGATACAAATTGGTGTACAGTTATCTTTGTATTATATTTAACAGTCAAAAAGCCTGTTTTTAATTAATTACGGAAAAGAACAGGCCTTAAGACATGACTACACCACGCAGCGCTAACAGATCACAAATGTATTTAACTGACAAGTCAAAGTCACTTGTCGAAAAGCAATGTCAACGCTTACAATTGAAGTACTATTTGTTTAACATTGCCTGGGCCAAGTGAACAAGTTATGGGACATGAGAAACGATTCATTATTATTATTTACGGTCAAAAATTTGCTCAAACCACAGTCAACAAAGTATTTGCAGTGTTTGTTATTTAGAGGCACATGATTACAAACCATTCGTACAAATAAATTGATAATTTGTGCTTCTAATGTGAAGTGTGAAGGTCGGGACAAGGTCTGGTACGACAGAACCAAATAGTAATGCACATTTAATTACAAACTCTATTGTGTCTTAATAGAGTTCAATTTAACTGTTTAACGTAAAACGCTAGCTACACTGATAAGTGGAGATACCGCCTTCCGATAACTTTGCGCGTGTTTGGGATATTAGTATCGTAATCGATACTAAACGATCTTCTCAATAGTCTCACTTTTAGCTTCTATTTGTCTTTAGAATCATTTTAAAACGTACGACAGTCTTCGTTGACTACATTCGTTACAGTCAATTGCGAAATTCAACCTTATTTTTTATGGAATAAAGGAGATAATACCGTGCTCACAACTGCGTGTCAATAAAAATTGTTTTATAAAGTTTTCGGAATGTGATATCCCAGTTTTTTTACTCTACAATAGATTAAGGAAAACCAATGTATGGAATATACATAGTCTAGATTTTCCATTCGAGTTACAGACAAATGTAGACGATTTATTTTTCAACGATTTTTTCAGCAGATAAAATACTTTTCGGAATTTGTATTGGTAGTGTTTAGTATTAAAATTGTTGCCAAATTTTTTTTACAGGCAAACGAGTTTAGTTTTTTTTATACTGTGTCTATCTTAATAACCCTTTTTGTCTCTTGCAATTATTTGATAATTCATATTTTTGTTATACTCAATAGTGGTTGCGGATTTTTTAATTAGATTTGCGATTACCGTTGTAACACATAAACACACAATAAGAAATAAATTTACAATAATTTTATACAATTTAGTGCCTATACTGCCTATTCAAATGTTTTTGAACTAGTAGAAATGCACGTCCCCCGCGATTTTTATAGTGGATTAGATCGCGTGACTTGCGTGCCGCCCGCTATTGTAACAACATAACAATTTGCATTATTACGTTTATATCATTTTAAGTGTTCAACAATAAAGTTAAGAGCGCTATTCTATTTCTGTCACTGTTAATTTGTGAAAATATATTTTCATAAAAATATTCAACCTTAACCGAGCATTTCTGTAATTACAAAAGTAGTAAAAGTTTCATTTTAATTAATTTGCCTAAACTCTTTTGCTTGTGACAGTACGCATTCTTTTGATGCCCATTCATTGTATTATTAAAAAAACGTATTTGGCATTTATTCTTATGAATTCGAGACTAATATGTACGTCGTGTACAGCTATGTAATGTTTGAGAAGTATTAATTGAATGTTGTATATTGATTAGGTATGATGGTAGCTCATACTGAATTGTCTAGCCCGTCATGATTTACCCTCCACCGAAAATTTAATCGTAGTTTGGTGTTTGTGTAAAACTTTAATATCTAAATACCTAATAATTAATACAGTGTCTTACATAAATGCGTGGTCATATTTATAATACTGATTCTGTCAACTTATAAAGAAAGGGTTAAAGAAATAATAGTATAGGCCGATAAAAAATTAAGAACCCTTTGGCTTGTGTTTTACTTTCATTTCGAAGTTCAGTGATTTATTTTATTAAAATGATATTTTTTTTAAAGCAGCTGTGATGTTCGAAAATATGACCGCTCATTTATGTTCCACCCTGTATAAACCATTTATGTTGCTTGGTGTATATTGTATACTTATATAAATGTTTGATTATTATTGTGATCACGGAGTGTTACCACGTTCACTCAAACGATACTTAACTAAGAAGATCTCAAGTCTTGTTTACAGTCTACTTAAAATCGATGGAGACTAGCCAGGACTTATAATTGAGTGACAGTTGATTTCGGTAACTTGGTATTAAGAGTTTGTTTTATCTTAATGGCTTAACAACGCTTTGTTTTCATTTTAATGAAATTAATAATGAAATATTTATGCCCTTTGTACACGATGCAACGCAAGTCTCCGAACCAGACTTTGTTTCCAAGTGACCACTTCCATATTCATATAGATTAATGTGCGCGTGTCACGTAATGGCGACTTTTGTTACATCGTGTACAAAGGCCATTATCGTCTACTATGTACAGTGTCTTGTGATATTATTTGTGTTCACTGTCTTCAAACGAAACCCCGTCAAATTTGAACAATGATACAAGTAGTTTAAAAGCATTTGATTCTCCAAAAACGAATCTTGAGTTTTGAAACATAAAGTCTATATTAGAATATATCTTTTGTATATACACTCAATATAGAATCCATTTAAATTATTCTTCCTATATAAACTAAAGACTGATTATTGTTTTTATTTTTTTCGCGATTCACGTTCGATTGTTTAGGCAAAGTATAATTTTTAAATTTCGAGTCTTACTATTGTAAATATACTAAATCATGCGAGCTTTTTTATTTATAACTGTTTATTGCTTGTTAACCTTTTTTATAACTTTTGGGAGCTGATTGTATCTAAGGTTTTTTAGTTTGGTTATAAAAATCAAAAAAATATTCGTGTCTAATATTTTTTTTTATGGTCTCCCAGGTGTTTGTTTTCTTCTTCTACCTTATTTTTTAAAATTTTATTTTGATTTTTTAAATCTTTATATTAATCGTGAATGAATTTGTAAAATTATTTTGAAAACAGCTCCCAGAAATGTATGTATGTCCAGGTTTTTTTTGTATAAATATTTTGTTTAGATTTTCTTTATTCCCTTATAAATCAGGTGAACATTTCTTGTACATACAATCAATTGAAATATTATTCTGTTTGCATAATACAACCATATTTTTATAATACATTTATAGCCTATTATATTAGTGCCATTTATTAGTTAAATGAAAATGTCCCTTTTCTCTTTAAATGATATATACAAAATATTTCGGAAATGCCCGGTCATATTTGTAAATTGTGAACATTTTGGTTTGCTTATCATATTTTCCTAGGTAAGGTCAATCTTTTTATGAATTTCGGAGAATACGATTTATTCTCAAGAAAAAAGTTGTGTATTTCCATCTATATGTCTGTTTTCAAATATGACCACACATTTGCGCCACACCCTGTATACAAGTTAAACATGCTTCAAATTCTTTTAATTTTGTAAAAATTCAATACAAACCTTTTTTATATTGTTGAAATTACTACTGAGTGCCAAATTATTTAACGATGTTTTTTATTTTCATTAAGTATTTATATATTTTCTTAGTATACATAGACTTGTTTAAATGTCTTATAAATGTTTAAATATTTATGCAAATCAATTCATGTAACCATCTTACCTTTAACTGTTAGCATACTACCCACGTATTTCAATACCTAACATTACGGTTGGATCGACCATTGACAAATGTTTCACTTCATTACAACCCTATTTCATTTAACATAAAGTATATTTAAAACCAAATATTTTAAGTCAATAACGGTCTAACCGCTGAGATATTTACTTCTGAACATTTTTATACTTAAAAAGTCTTTATAAAAGTGTGATGCTTGAAAAACGATACCTATGCTCAGAATCTTAAAATAATTTCACTATTTTTATATTAACTTAATATTGTAGTCTAAAAATTATGCATTTATTGTTAACGAATTTATTTTGTGTTATTTTATTAATAAACCCACTGTTATTATTTTTAATACTTGTTGTAAAGTACGTAGCGATTCCCTTCGATATTGTACAATATGAGATGGTTAAAAAGGAGCCTTATGATAGTTGTAATAAAACATTCAATATTATTAAACTTGTTTCATTCAGTTCACAGTAGGTGGGTGATTCTTCGGAAAAAATACACTAGTTAAGGTCATATCATTATCCTCACCAACTGGTTCACTTCACTACGATGCTTAAAATGTTTTAATTCTTACTTCTTCTAATAATAGCCGTAGTACTTTACAAACTTAGCTAAAAATAATATTAAATCAAGCAATCTGCAGTATGTAAAGTGTGGTGAGGATAATGATGTTTTTAATTTGTGTTACTTTTTTCCGGAGAATCACCGAGGTATTAATATTACAATATTATTATTCTATTACTTACTATTTCAACCCTAAATCTATGTTTAATTAATTTTAAAAGATAGTCGAGGACTTCGTGGCGTCATAAAATCCAGATTCACTTATTTGATCAAAGCTCGGAGCCTTTCAGCATGAAGATTATTTTTTTATTTCATCAGTCTGCAATAGATCGTCATAGCAACGAGTTGAATTTGTGAAAAATAGAGAGCACAGAATACATTTATGATAGAGAGGTACTGTTCCAATAAAATACATTTTTTTTACTAAGATGTGTTTAGTTTAATTATTTACTGTTTACCACGATTCCACGCACTACCAATAAGACAGCGTTTTTAAACAATAGCTGATGTTATAAACTAGTTTCTGAACGATTTACTTACAATAGCGACATTACTAAACGTCAAAGTCTAATGTCATTTTTCATTATCATGGCGGAGGACGAGGATGGTGTTTCGAATAAGAAGTCGCCTCAAAATACGAATAACGGAGAATCCTCGCAGGACAATGAACAGAACGCGGCTAAACCTGATTTAGGCATCGAAGAAGCAAAGTACAATAGCAATGAAAATGGTGACACATCGCCCGCAGAGGCGAAAAGTTCTTCTTCCAGTGAGTTTACGAAGTTGTTTTTTGTCCTAAATATAAAGGCATTGCTCGTCGACTGTTCGTTTTTCTTGCAGAATCTACGGGGGCGACGCGGAAAGATGAGAACCCGTTTTCGTTCCGGCATTTCCTGAAACGAGATCTCTCGTTGCCTGGAAACTCAACGTACGAAAACACTGGCGCCCGTCCGAAGGTGTATGCGAACACCGTGCAGCATTCGCCAACCAAAATAGATGTTCACGCTGACTCGCGGCGGGAGAAAGCCCGCTCGAGTGAGTCCCAAGCCAAAGAGAAGACTAGCGAGGGCAGCAGCCATCGTATAAGTGACAACACATCCTCAAGTAGTTCTGTAGAAATACCTTTTAGTGTAGTGGACAACTCTGATTCTAAGCATAACTTTTACACAGACAATAATGACGTGCCGTTTTACCACAGGCCAAATCTGGCATCGGAACCTTTAGGGATGCCTTCACTACCAGATTTTGTGCAAGACCACATTCTGGTTGAACAGGCATATTTGAACTTTAACGGCCCAATATCAGTTGATTTGGATAACTTACCAGACTTTACGTTTAATACTAGTTTCAATGCGGGGTCATCTTCCTCACTGGGGAGGAGAAATAATAGTAATTATGGTGGTAGGAGTTATGACTATGAAGCTTATATGGGGGCGGCATCTACGTCTAGTGAGGCAGGCCAGGCCGGGAGCGGTATTCCACTGGACCTGCCAGCGGGGGCCGAGGCTGCAGGGCCTATGCCTCTGGATCTGCCGCCTCATCTGAACTTGGATCTGACAGAGTCTGTGAACCCAGCAGACAGGAGGAATGTATCTCCAAGAAGCACATTTCCTTTGGACCTACCGCCTAATGCTGGTGAGTTCTTCTCCTTATTATCAATGCTACATCGACAAAGTCTTCATAATTGGATCATATTAATTGGTATTGACTCACTGTAACCTGTTTTATTATGAATAGATAATGAAAGCCATTAGCTTTAATTGATATGCTCACATTTGTGTTTTATTATGTTTTTGAAACAATGGAATGACTAGATCTATGATATTATTGATAATGAATATTATGTTACACACACTAGAACAAATTCTAGGCTGACTGGCAATTGTAGTTCTTCAATAATGAATAGTGATTAAGGAGTTCTCATATAAAACAAATATTGTCTTAAATTGATGCCACGGCTGCAATTATCGTAGGACTTGAAGTCACCCACCACAGCATAAGCATGTGTGTGTCAAGTCTTAGTGTCTATGTGATTGAGGATTAAATTCTGTAATGTAGCCATGCAGCAGGCAATTTTTACTATACAATATTTCTGTCTACATATTTTAAAATAATTGAATTTTCAAATACTAAATTAAAATTTTACCAATGAATTAATAACAGATTAATGATGGCTACTGATTATCAGTAACTTATTCCCCATTTTCAGTATCCTCATACTTTGGCTATGGACATCAATGTTTGTAATGTTTCTGTTTCCCATAACTCATATAATGCTACATAACCCTTGTAATGTACAATATAAATATAATATTCAAAATTAACTTTTGAAGGGGCTCCAGAAGCAGATGTCCTCTTGGCATAGTACGCCATTGACCAGAGTGTCCATTCACATGTTGTCGATGTTGTGGTAGTATTTGCGACATCTGCCATCACACATATAAAGGCTCAATAATAGAAATAAAAAATATTTGAAAAACCTCCGACAATAACTTCCATGACAAATCTACTTTAGCGGAATTGCAAAGGCTGAGATAAATAAGTGTAAATGAGAAAAAACTCTCCCTTGATAGTCGGATTTCGAAATCTCATTTTCCCACCACCAATTTTCTCATCAAACGAAGCTAAGAAACCTCTTGATTAAGTCATCAATATTCTATTTCAGTGCGCCTCATTTGAGTCCCTACTCTAGTATAGTTGCAGACATTCCCTTATTTCTACCTACTTTCACTGCCTACGATTTTTATCAAACATGTCTAAGAACACTCACACAGAATCCACCTGAAATATAAATAAAATTAAAATCGCTTCATCTTTTCGGGAGCTATGATGCCGCAGACAGACATGCCAAACTTAAAACACTTTTGCGTCGGTTATTAAATATGTATTCGTATAAATATGTTCGTTTAAATCTATTACTAATATTCAAAGTTTTGCCGAATCGTTTCTATAGTTCAATTATTTTTATACCCTTAACGGTAAATAGGATAGAAGTGTAGATAAACGTGAAACATATTTTCATATAATCTGTAAATTTTATATACTTTCAACTTAGTAATAATCTGTGTTATATCTAGGTCAGACAACTCATATCCGCCCCTGATCATCTGGCTTTCGGATATTGCCACTAACAGCATGTTCTGTAACCACTATCTAATTCTCGTCATCTAATAGATCCCTTTCCTTGTGTTGTAATGTTCTGCAGCAGTAATCTGGGTCACACATTTTGTAACAGTTTACATCCATAATCGTTCTAATTGTCATGTGAAGTAAAGCAGCTAGCCCAACCCATGCTTGTACAATAAAGATGTATTGAAAAAGTTGACAATAAAAAGCATGTGTAGGTAGTTACCTAACTTTGGTAAATAAATCTTTTTTAGATTTTCTACAATCAAAAGATAGAGACGGTGCTGTGTTTTATATGTCGATGTCTAGAATATTTGTGATACATATACTTAGTTCTTTCTAAGAAGATTTTAAGTGTGACTCCAGCCGAAAAGGATTGTACTAGTAGTAATAGGTAGACTAAACGAAGTATTTCACCTAAAATAAGTATCGTGGTCTTATCGCGGTAAGTGACTCAATTATAGGTCCTATTAAAGGATAATGGACTGGGTATAATTGTGAAAGAAACTCATTATAGAACTCTTGATATCAATCATCCCACTACCACACCTGTATTTCATGTTTCCGTAGCATAATTAGCACATAATAGTATTATATTCGTATTCATTAATCAATGGTCACTTCACTTGAACTTGTTGCCAATAAATTAACATAGAATGTAATCTATTACGTGTGTATCGTAATTACAGAAACGTTTTTGTTCCTAAGTATAATTTTATTCTTACAATTCATCATATAAACACTAAATTTGAATAAAATATGCTAGCTTTTACCCAAGTGGATAAAATATATAACTAGCTTTTCGCCCGCAGCTTCGCCCGCGTCGATGTCGGTTATATCGCGTTTCCAAGAGAACTCTTCAAAAGTCCGGGATAAAAACTATCCTATGTTCTTTCTCAAGGTCAACTCTATGTGTGTCAAAGTTATTTCAGTTCATAGTTTAGACGTGAAAGCGTAGCAGACAGACAGACAGACAGACAAACAGTGTTACTTTCACATTTATAATATCAAATAGGGAATATAATACACGTTTAAAAGAGCTCCTTGCACTTTGAGTGCAAATTATCTCTTTAACATTTACGTAGGTATATTGATTATGATTAAAAAAACCTCAACTTGCTGATAGTTTAAAATGTTTACAACAGTATCTCAGTACAATTATTACCTCACTTGTTAGCTTCACTGAGGAAGTAAATGACATTCGATGACGTCACATGCCATGTGGCTTAAATTGAATAGCGCACAATGAAATAATTACGATCAGTTGGACTAGGGGGGTACCAGTAAACTTGAAGAATGGAGTACATTCGCCGGATGCACGGACTGCTAAGCTTAAATTAGCCTTGGGTTTCCCCTTGATTGGCCCTCGTCAGCTGTTTGCTGCCTGTTAGTACAGCACACAATTTCTAGGTCCCAACTAAACATTAGTAGAAAGTTTTAAAAGCCTCTCGTTTCACATGATGTTCAAATCGTTTCAAATCGATCAGGTCGACCGTTCGGCGTTTAAAGAGTTTATTATGAAAATGATTGATTCATATTCGACTTTTTCGAGATGAATAATAAGATCCAAATGCAGAATATATTTTTTTTCTTCGATATGAACCCCATAAGCCGTATAAGTTTTGAAGTTTTATTGACAATTTTTCTCTTGGAACCGTTCACAAAATTAATCAGATATAATTAATAGTACTTGGATACTTGCGAACCTCCGAAAACCGTAATGGTTGGTGATCTTTGCTTAAAGCTTCCGTCCATTAGAGAAATGGCATAGGCTGATATAATGATAATAACCACCCAAGAGCCATTAACTTTAACATTTCAAAGGGCTACTGGATCCAAAAAAAAAACATGTTGATGTGTTAAGTGTGTGTTGCAGGCGCGGAGTCGATGTGCATGCCGGACTTCCTGCCGGTGCACCCCGGGCGGACGTCGCCGGAGCCCGAGCACCAGGACGAGCAGATGCAGCAGATCATAGCCGAGCTGGAGCGGACCAGGTCTGGTAGCACTACAGGGGCCTAGCGCCAAACCTTGCTATATGGTCTAAGAGCCCGTGGACCCCAGACCTATGTTATTTTATAAAAGCTGAAAGTTTGTCAGCGGATGTTCCCAACTTAGGTAAGAACAACGGTCGAGCAGCTTTTATAAAACAACGTGTGATCTGGCGTCATCGGGCTCTTACTGTAATAGGGATGATCACAATTTATTTTTCCAGTGTCCGTCTTGTAGTTTTTGTACGCGTGTATATTAGATTAGAATTTTTGAATTTGTCCCGTAAACATAAATTGACCAAATAACAGTGAATGAAACTTACGCGTGACATCACGATCGAGTATAAATTTTACCATATCGTTAAGTCACAAGCCCCCTCTTCTAAACTGCAGTTAAACTTTGTCAATTTTAGTTTTCCTGAAAAAGGAAAAAATACGTGTCTAATACTTTTCAATTATCTAACTGAGGGACAAATTCGATTTTTTCTTTTTATACCCAGTCATCACCCCAATTGTGGGAGCGTGACTGCGTAATACACGGTGTAGAGCGGCATCTCTTTTGCACTCCTACAATAATCTTACTTTACGAGGGTTTCTACCCTACTAACCACTAACCAGAATTGAATACAATATAATGTGAAAAAGGGTACCTATATTTAAGTTGCCCAGTTCATCGAAAAGGAAAGTCGTTGCAATACATTTGAGCAATTTGGTTAGCCTTATTGATAGACCGTTAAAATGACTTCTGCTCCTCAAAAAGTTGTCAGATATTTAAATAATCGCTGACTACACAACTACTTCATTCACAAAACTGTTTCGATTCATGTTGTATTCACATGTGAATATCTAAATCAAAATAATTCTAAAATAATGACGAATGCGCGAAATTCGTATAATTAAAATACGTCACTCGAGAGTTTATAATACGTACTTTGTTACGTCAAAGCATATTTAAATATATGAATAGTAAGACATTAGCAAAAGTAGTAGAAAACAATATCTTAATATTTAAATAGATCGTAAAATTCTGAGCTGTGGTTTTCAATACGTAGCGTGGTCAGAATTGACACGAAGGTACATCAAAGGCCAGTTACAAGAAAAAGTCTAAAAGTAAGCCTCGAAAGACAAGCTTTTCGGACAGGAGATAAGCTGAAAGACTAGGATATGTTTTGTCTAAGTCTAAAAACATAATATCGAAAAGGCTTATTTATGGTAAACATCTTTTATTCGGGATAAACTGGGACCTACTTAGGATTCTTGATGGCGAATCCGGCTAAAATACAGCGTCGACTTGTCAGGACTGTGTTAGACTAGACTCTAAAGACTGTCTAGAAATATTCGATTTCGGACGCAAACCCGCAATAACGCACGGTGTCCATCCCAACTCGTCGTTTTCCTCAGCAACCCTTATTACACATGAAAGACGAATATTTATTCCGTCCAAAGCTCAATCCCTACTTATAATAAAGTGGGGATTATTTATTTTTATACCATAAATGTAAATGTAAGTTTGTCTGTTACGCTTCCAAGCGAAAAATACTTAACGTCATGCAACTAAGCGCATATGTTCTTGGAGGGATGAGAAGTAGCATAAGGTTGGTAGTAATCAACTTAAAATAAAACAATAAATAAACATAACTAATTATTCAACCATGTAAATTAAAATATATTAAGCTTAAATTTCTTAAGAATCCGGATGTTTGTGACCTATAACGTGCATAATATATACTCGGTTATTCCTAGCGGAAGACTTCCTTTCCTGATGTCACGTGACCAGATTGCATATTATTTTATGCTGGTTGATGAATAATTAAACTTATTCTGTTATGACTGTGTAATATTCGTTAGTATGCAGGAAATAAGAAAATGTTATTTGCTAGAAACATGGTATGGTGTTACCAAGATGGTACAGTAGGTAGTGTTTCTAGAAATAAAACAAATCTAAAAAAAACATCTGTAACTGCTATATGCTTGCTGAAACCTTAATTATCTGTGACCTTAATAATCTTCAGTAGCACGTTTTCTTTGAATTGAATTGGACTGATATCGGTGAATTTGGTATGGAAGATGCCTTGTTATAACTTTCGCGAGGTGAATTCAAAATTATTTTGCTTTAAAGGATTTCATAATTATGTTATGTTGTACCTAAGATGGCGAAATAAACATTTTTATTTATTATTTTATTTTTTATTATTTGATAACGGTAATTATCGGGATCGCCTGACTAGTTCCGCAACTAGTCGGGCGATATTAAATAATTATAACTTGAATACAATATTATTATGGATAAATGTTTTGTTCGTAGATCTGAGTTGTTCACGGAACGTTCCCGTCGCTCTCGCGTGGAGGAGGAGTTGTCTGTGGCGCGGGAGGCGCACACGCAGCTGCGCGCTGAACTGGCGCGGGTCCGACGCGCGACTCGCGAAGACTCGCACGCCTCAGACGCCGCCGTCAGTATACACACACCTTTCTTAGGATAATTGAGTCTTCTTTATCCCTATATTAAATATATACCATCGTACTTCATAAACAATAATCGGCAATTTAAGCGGATAAGCAAATTTCAATCAACTTGAAAACTTTTTCTTTTCAAAATTTTATTAAAAACTTGTTATGATTTCACAGACGCCGCGATCATCAGATAGTGAAGCAACGATAGCTAAATTGAAGAATCAAATTAAAAAATTAAAGGTATGTAACAAATATCTTATTTCATATTTTATTTGTATTTCAAAACTTCAGTTTTTTTGGAAAGGTTTCTTAATATCATGCTCAGATACTGTATTTAAAGTTTGTCCTAGAATGTTAATACTCCGTTCTTTCTAAGGTCTCTGGCCTGTCAAAAGATTGTTCTCAGAGCTCTCTCAAAACAGCTATAGCTAAAGAATATTATAAAATCTATCTAGCTTTCTACAGCGTGGCGTTACATTTGTGACATTAATTGTTATATTTTGAGATGCACGTAAATAACCGAGTGGCATATTTCGTGCCGTTTAGTCGATGATATCAAAACCAATACCATTCCATTCCGACGACCTCCGTAGTGGAGTGGCGTACGCACCCGTTTCAAGGTATCGCTAGCTCTGAGGTCCCGGGTTCGATCCCCGGTCGGGTCAAAGTAAAAATTCACATTTCTATGTTGCCTCGGGTCTGGGTGTTTGTTTTACCTTCGTTGTATCTGAATTCCATAACACAAATGCTTTAGCATCTTATTTTGGGTTAAGAACAATGTATGTGATGTTGTCCGCATTTATTTATTTATTCAAAAATATGAAAAAAGATATAGCGTGGCACTACAATGTTGACATGATAAATGTCACCATTGTACCGTTGTATAGGATTGGGAAGCATGTGAGTGTATCAGTTGTGGTGTGTGGTGTCAGGAGGAGCTGTCGTCCTCCCAGGAGGAGGCGCGGCAGCTGCGCGGGCGGCAGGGCGCCGCCGCCGCCGGCCTGCGCCGCGCCTCGCGCGTGGCCGAGACCTCGCTCAGGTACCGCCGCCGCCAGCCGGGGAGCCTTCTACTATTACGTGACGCTATTCAGCAGGCTTGGGGCAGGGGAAGGGTTTTAAAACGTTATGGTGCCTTACAAGGGCGGCAGGGGGTGTTTATACAACGCGTTATGTAACTTTTTTTTATTCAAATATTAAACTAGGAATTTAGAATCTTACTAAACCGCAACCATATCTATATTTTTGCGGGGAAAACGTAAAATGTTACGTCACCTTTAGGGAGGAGGGGTACTGAAAAATGTTACGATGCCTTACATAGGGGAGAGCGGGGTTCTAGAATCTTCAAAAATTACGTTACGTAATACTTGAACGCTCCCAATAAAAAACAAACAATATTTATTCAAATAAGCCATTTATACTAAGTAGCACTTTTTGAAGGTCAAATTACATTGAACAGCACCCCATTTCGCCCTCCCTTCACCGTTTCCTAAGTGCTTTTACTGCAGAAGCAACGGCGCAATAAGATCCCCATTATCATCAAGAAGGAAACGTTTCTGAAATCCCCGACCGTAAAACCTTTTACCCCCTTTCAAATAGCTCGACGGATTTTCGGTCATGATTTACCTTTAATACAAAACGAACTAATTATTACAAAATAAACTTAATCAATCAACAAACAGACGCACACGTCAAACTTATAACATCTACTTCTTGCATCGGAGTTTAAAAATACAGTAAAATCAAGTATTTGACCTAAATGAAATCCTACACAAACAATTTTATTGAGTGTATGGGAGCCTAAGCAACTTCAATATCTTACCGTCTCAACTCTCTACATAATCGTGACAAAGACAACATGATGGTTAAACGGCGACTTTCTTGAATGACCAAACCTGGTTGAGAACATCACGCCAAAACCCATTGTGCACGACGTTTCGCGGGTTCGATCCCCGCGTAGTACAAGCGTTTGTGTGATCCACGGTTGCCTGTTCTGGTTGTCTTTGTGCATGTGATTTGTATGTTTGTGAAACTCGCGACATGAGGATTAAATGCCTCACGGCGGGAGATGTTTATTTAAAAAAAAAACTATGTTGATTTTCAGTACCCTTGTATCGCATGCATGAATAGCGCATGCATCTTTTCATTGACAGATGATTAAATCATAAAATAAGGCTTTAGTCGTAAAGTAACGGTTTTTAGAAAATGTAAATGTATTTCTGTATAATAACATATGAATTTTATTGACAGAGAACTCCTGGCTGGCTTGGAACAGCTGAAAACATTGAGCACCTCATTAGACGGGACATGATGCTGAGCCCCCCCCCCCCCCCCCCCGCGACTCATGCAGGACCCCGCATATGCGATGCGCGCCTCATGCCACGCTCTACATATGCCTGCGTTGTTTGTCTCCTAATATGCGGACTAGTACACAAGTTCGATTTTAGTTAATATTCTGACTGTACGATAAAAAACATATACTGCAACCGTTTCAAATAAGAAACAGATTAAAAAATGTATATACTTATTATGTCGTGTACGATTCCTAGTATAATTTTCGTTGGCCAATCACAGCCAAGTGCGCGCGCATCGTATGCGGGTTTCGGTAGTTGGAAGCTACTAGCGTTCTCTCCCCACATTTGTTTATACCTTGCGTATGACTTAATATATTCCGATTGGACTAATCCGAAAATATATATAAAAAGTGAACAGCCGTCATAGGTTTTCACAATCAAAGCGAAAATAGAGATATCGACCTAGGTAATCTTTCATAAATCTATTCAATCCGTCAGTTAAATAGTAATATATTAAATACGTTTTTTTAATTATTTTATCTGTCATTAAACTACTAAGATATCGCCAATTAAGGTTATGGAGTTGTTGCGTCACTGCTCTAAATTTTGTCGTGAATTGTTACGTCATAGAATATTTTAATATAATGTATCGCGGTAAATTTTTAATTATCTTGGAGATAAAATAAATGTAATGTAAATAACAGAAGTTAAATATGCTTTATGTAAAGTAATTTCTCTCTCTAATTCCAATCGGAATATATCATGATTAAAAAACAAATATTAATTTAAATACAACGATCATCGAAACTTAAATTATGTATAGTATTAAAACTCTTCCATTTTCTATAAGTTGTTTTAAATTTAGCCAATTGGTTGTCATTTTTTTATAAAGCGTTGACTGAGAGTTGAATCTTGGAATATTCGAACACTTGCCTAGTTTTCTTTTGTCAACAACAAATATTGAGTTGGTTTTCAACGTCTTACGAAAATCAAACTTAATGCTTTGATATAAAGACGCTTTTTGTGTGATAAGGGTATGTACATACAAACCAGATATCAATTTATAATATCCTTAGTTATTATAAACCCAAAAAAACATTTTTCTTCCCACTACTGACTGGTTCAATAAAAGCTTTTATTGATAAGCGATTAAGGTTGATTTTCGTAATTTGTCTGGGGTATGGTGCAGACAATCATATAATGATTCTTATTGTTGATGGTGATCTGGGAATGAATGTTTTGTTGCCTTCTACACCCCTGATAATTGTAATACGCTGGAAAGAATAATTCTTTAACTACAAACTGTGTTTGGCACATGGACTGTGAAAATGCTGGGGGATTGTGTAGAATTATAGAGAATAAAGTGGAGATATTTGTTATTTAATGAAATTGAGAAGAGTTTCCTTTTGCGTGACTGATTTTAATTGGATTGGAATTACATTTATAAGACACTGTCTCTCCCATATATTTATAAATAATTTAGAATAGTAATAAATTAGATAATGCAATAATAGTTATTTATAATTTTAAGCATAAACAACAAAAACTTAGGACATGGAGTCTAGGTCTGAAAACGACCACATGACCCTCTACCCCTAAAACATATTGGCGGTCCATGCGCCAAACCTGTAAGTCCAACGCCATAACGGCTCAAGATGTTCCATAACCCCTAATAAAACATCATCAGTATGCGACAAAGTGATATTGGGTTCTGTAGGAGCAATGTCGCTTCTACTACTTGCAACTGTTTGTTAGGTCGAGCAAAAAAACTGACCTTTCATTGAACTGAATAAAAAATATAAAAACCCATGTTATAACGTAATCGCGCACGGACTGCGATGTCAGCAAACAGGTTCTATGCTATCATTTTGAGGTCTGAGGAACCCTAAAAATGGTAACTGTTCTGTACATTTATCTTAACTCGCTCACGTTGGCGTATAATTCGTGTTTCATTTCAAAGAAATATGTTTGTTTCATTTCTTTAGTGCTCATAATAAAAGCTTTGCTTGGTTTGAGACTAGATGGCGTTGTATGGAAGTTATAGATTTTAAAATATGCTCACTACGACCTTTAGTACCGACTAGCCGTAACGGCGAACTACGTACCGCCTAACAGTCGATGATAACAATGCAGACAAAAATACAACTTTTGCCGCAACTTTCCCATTATTTTATTCCTTGCTTGGACTTGCACTAGCATTTCAATGCTAAAATAAGCCGTCGGTTTAGCAGTTCTCGATTTTTAGCGAGACTAACGAACAGCAATTAATTTTTATATAAGTAAGGTATATCAATAAAGCGATTTTTCAATAAGATCAGCTACTTTCCTAAAATCGCTAGTCCAGCGTATTACAAAGCCCGCGTTCTAAATGAGATAAAGCCAACATTCTATTACCAGAAATGAAATCTCGACCTTAAGGCAATATGAATAGATAACAATTTGTTGTAACTGTACTTTCTAAAGTTCCCTAAACAATCTAAAAGAAATGTAGTTGTGTTGTATGAAATACGTAAACTTTAAAGAATATTAAAACTTAGGTAATTGAAATAGAGTATGTATTTCGTTGCTTGGAAAAGTGCATCGCAATATTATGAGGTTGTATTAAAAGTATTTAAGAAATTTTCAGGTACTAGGTTATTAACTTAATAAGGTTATTTGTCTAAAATATTTAATTAGACCGTCAGCTAGATTTCAAAAATATTAGATTTTTTTTTGGATAATAAATTAAAAAAAAATACGAGAAATATGGTGAAAATTTTAGGAATTGGGAGAATATCAATTGTCGGTGAAAGTACTGAAAAGTGAGGTAACCAGAGATTCTATCTGATTAAGGGCCTGTTTAAGTGATTAAGGGACTTGATAGATTTTAACAAAGAATGACAAATTTTTCAATTTATCTGCCAGATAGCGGCTAATCAGTGATTGTGGCACAGACGCTAAATAGTTTTCTTTTTGGTTAAGTGTTATCACAACAAAATAAAAATTACGTATCCGATTTTTTCTAAGTCTAACTGACAGGCAGACAGACAGTTGTAGATAGAACGTAGTATCCATTATCTAATACTGTCCGTTTTAAACAATCGTGTCTAGTGGCTATGTTTTCCCGAGCTTTGCTCTCGACTACCACCCGTTATCAGTTTAAACTTATACTGGATTTTTCATGAGGCGACTGCTAAAATGAGGTTTTAGTCTCTTCCAAAACTGCAATATTTCTTTTAGATGTGGTTTTAGGCCCTATGAGCTCCACAACCTACTTTACTGTGACACAGTTGCCCTTTATATGTAATTAAGGTAAACTTCACTTATTGTAGCTAAAAACGTGATATATTATGCAATTGATTTTTAGTTTAAAAGTTCTTTACAAATTCGCTAAATGTACATATTTTTATACTGATATTTCATGAGGTTTTCGTTCCCAGATTTACCGATTTTGAAATCAGGAATAGGGATGATGACTCGGTGTGAAAAGAAAATGTTTTAAGTCCGCCAGATAGGTAATTAAAAATATTAGGCGTTTTGTGCCTGAAAAATAAGCAATTTAAGCATGTCACGTAACAACTTCTCAAAATTGATACACATAAGTGACGTCACGCAAAACTTCCATTAAATGTGATTCAATCAATCAATGGAAAACATACTTACCCATTATTATTAATTAATCTAAATGACGGACAATTAAAAATGAAATTGTCATCATTCCTATTATCGTTAACATAGTACAGTTGTGCACAACAGTGGTAATAGACGTCGGCAATCTTTCCGAAGCAGTGAGTGAATAAACATTTGTGTGCTCGATTGTACTATAACAGTATGTCATAATATCAATGATATAGCGAAACTAAAGTTATCAATGGAGTAGTCTTAAATATACAAATTTGTATTAAATATTGTTTTCAAATGCATTATTTTGCTATGAAGAATAATGTAGTCTGAATCGAATATGATTAATGTTTAGAGATATGTTGGCGTTGATTCTTTTGTTCACGAGCTTACGGGGATTAGAGAATTGCCTTTTTTTCTCTGTGAGTGTATCTTCCTATCGTATGCCAAGAATAGTGGAGCCGACTGAACTAAAAAAAAATTGTCGCCTTAAAAATCGTGTTATTAAATGCTCACACATTGAATGATCATTTATGATATCTATTTTTTTTGTTATTACCTAATTAAAAAACTACTACTTATATCCACCACTTTTCACTAACAAGTAAATATCTATTTTAATCTCAGATTATATCGTGAACAAAAGAGTTATCAGCATAAATTGAATCTTCGCTAAAATTGTAAATAGGAACAAATACATATATTTTTGTGTGCCATTGAGGCTGTATTCATTTATGTAGAGGACAGACATTGCTTTATATCTAACGTTTTTATAACTGTGTACAAGCCCCTTTAGACAAGTGACATAGATCGCTCGAATGTACAGAAGTGACAAAATATTCACAAAGATAAAGATCACCTTAAAGTGTCTTGCTGTCTCTGTAATAGTCCATTGAAATGTTACATTTGCGGATCGCGTTTTCTAAGAGACGCAGTTTTATTTTTCTTATGTGTAGGTGAAGAGTTAAGTAAAGCTAAAACCAAGTTTGTGGTGTTGACACCTTCGCCCCACGGCCTCCACCTTGAAGTTAATCGTAATGGTTTTTACGATATATCCCTCAAACTGTTTATCTGATCAAAAAAAGTTGACATTTTTTTGATGCTTATTAAATTCTCTATAACTTGGATTCAGTACATTTTTGTTTTAGAACTATAAATAAAAAAGTTATTAGCAAAAATGTTAAAAAATTCAAGAATTTCAATGGATTATAAAGGAAACTTATTTTGAAATACCTCTATACGTACTGTGATTTGTTCATGTGCAAATATGTGGATAATAGAGAAATTGATATCAACGGTGGGTGATCGAAATGTATCTTGTCTACTTGGGGCTCAATCTAAGCATCACTTGAAATGTTAAATGTAAAAAAAAACTTGTTAGCAGTAAGGTAATGTTCTTCCTGCCATCAAATAATTTCATATCTTATATAGATATATGTATAACGTCTGAAGTCCGAAACTCTGAATAATTTAACACTAATTTGTGCTTGTTCGACAAATGTTATTGTACATTAAACTGTGATTCATTATTTTATAGTGTTTTTTTATTTGTTCAAAACTTGAAACGGAATTGTCCAGCCCGTCTAGTCAAGTGATATTTCTACAATCGTTAAGGCGGCCTCATGCAGCCGCTTGACGCTCGTTTGCATCGACATATCTGGTCCAAGGAAAGCAAAATTACTTATCTCCATCATTTTACTTTTGACAAGGTTAATTATTACATTAGAGATTTTCATCTTGATTCGTTGCGTCTCAAATGCGTGAATGTGACGATAAAATAATAGGATATATTAAAATGCCAAAACATACGGATAACAATATTTATTATAAATCCTCAATAGGAATGTGTTAAGTATAAATAATATAATTATCACCTAATTAAGCTTCTATCGTCTTTATGTGTGTATAAATAATAATTATCTTTGATTTTGAGTTCTGCACTTTAATACATGATTACGTAACAGATCATTTTACTAAACTTAAAAAAAAAACATCGTAATAGTTTCAAATATACAATACTGTATAAAACATTCTAAAAGAACTAATTTATCCATGAGAGTAAAGCATTTAGTCTCTGGATTAAAAACTCATTCAAAATTCTGATCTTTTCTATATAAACATTTTTACTCTTAATTCAATGAGCCCCCAAGTCATAAAGTAAATCAATATTTTGTCTATCTGTGTGACTGGTAAGTATGAAATATTAATACTATAACAATTGGAAAATTAAGGAGTACTTTCCTTCGTGGATATAAACATTACAAGAGATTGAATAGCTTTAACTATCTTTCCATACTTTAGCGTTGTTTCACGTCGACAATTCTAGAAAAGTCCTTTGGCTAGAGCAGTTGACGTCGAAAGAAGATGAGGCGCCGGTTAACGCCCTGAACTTCGCCGTCTTTCTTTTACAATAGCTATAATATAACTTTACATAGGACCCCAGGGGTAGGGGTCATGGGTCTACGCGTGTATAGTGTTATACAGATGGTCCCAATGCGAGGGGCACTGCAGGAAGTACTTCCTCGCCGCGTTGCAGAACCTGCGCTTGTACTGCTCGGGCGACACCACCGTGGGCTGTCCAGAACCAAGGTTCTTCTTCACTAAATGTTCTAGCTTCTTATCCCAGGTGAAAGTGCGAATATAATCTGTTATCGAAATTATAGAACACAAATTAAGTATTTACCTCTTGCTATGGACTGGAGTGTTGGAGAAATCGTATTCGGTGTATATGAACGAAAGTTTATAAATAGGAATTTCGGAACATCACATGGCGCTCGCCAATGAGATCGTGCCTAAGTCACAGCAGCGCTTCATCAAGCTTAGGAGAAAATTAACAAAGTGACTGAGTGTTGACTGAGTGGGTAGGTCCATATTGTGTGTGAGTGTGTGTGACTGACCGATGATGCCGAGCACGAGCGTGTTGCCGTGCAGGCCGAGCAGCAGCGAGTAGTCCATGACGTCATGCGCGGCCAGGAAGCTGGAGTCGCGCTCGATACTGTCCCACAACACCGCGCCCGTGTGCGACTGCACGTACAGCGGGGTCTCCCAGCGGACTGCCAAAATATATGGTGCGTGTAAGTATAGCAGGGAAGGTAGAAAACGAAGTTAATAACCCCTACGAATATTATAAATGCGAAAGTAACTCTGTCTGTCTGTCTTTCTATCTGTCTGTTACGCTTTCACGTCTAAACCACTGAACTGATTCTAATGAATGAATATTTGGTACAGAGATAGAGTTGACCTTGAGAACTTAGGATAGTTTTTATCCCGGACTTTTGAAGAGTTCTTTTGGAAACGCGATATAGCCGACCTCGACGCTGGCGAAAAGCTAGTAAATAATAAATGCGGACAACATCACGTACATTGTTCTGAACCCAAAGTAAGTTGCTAAAGCAATTGTGTTATAGAATTCAGATACAACGAGGGTACCACAAACACCCAGACCCGAGACAATGTAGAAATGTGAATTTTGACATTAACCCGACCAGATATCGAACCAGGGACCTCAGAGCTAGTAAACTAGCTGTTACAAATTGAAAAAAATAACCCTCGGGAGTGTAAAATCGGAATAGAATCTAAATCCTATGTGTTAATCCTTGTTAGAAACTAACTGTACCGAGTTACGTCGAAATCCGTTCAGTGATTTTTGCGTAAAGGTTATAATATTAGTAAGTACGATAGGATTATCGGTTAATTATTTTTTCTAAGAATATTTTTGTGCCTCAACATTGTACTGTTTACTGCAAAATAAACCCCTACTTGACTTTTGTAATAATTTACCTATACTACTATATCAGTATATTTTTCGTTAGTCTAGTACTCATAATACAAGCTTTGCTTAGTTTTATACTAGATGGCGTTATTGTTATTTGTCATAACGAGTTCCTCCGTGTTTCGGAAGGCACGTTGAATTTTGGGTCCCGGCTGTTATTCAGACAGCCTTGACAGTCGTTACAGGTAGTCAGAAGCTTGTAAGTCCGACAACCAGTCTAACCAAGGGGTATCGTGTTGCCCAGGTAACTGGGTTGAGGAGATCAGAAAGGCAGTTGCTCCTTGTAAAACAGAGGTATTGTTACCGGCACGGATCTTGAGCGCTGACCTTGACCTGCGCAGAAGTGATTTTTTGGGTCCCTTTT
Organism: Trichoplusia ni; assembly: GCF_003590095.1. NCBI lineage: Eukaryota > Metazoa > Arthropoda > Insecta > Lepidoptera > Noctuidae > Trichoplusia > Trichoplusia ni. The sequence continues at coordinate 11,384,655 of NC_039487.1, forward strand.
CCGATATGAAGTGAGGCGCGGGCGGACTAAAGTGCAGTGATTGGCCCGCAGCGCATTCGTGATTGGTTGAAATTTGTTATTTGCTGCAGTTGCATGCACCTCAACACAACGAGTACGCACAATTGATTGGCGTTTTATTTTAAGATGCGCAAAGAGCTCCCCCGCTCTTTTGCCGAGCGCTCAAGATCTGTGCCGGTAAGTATACTTGCTGAATCCGGTTAGACTAGAAGCCGACGATAATATAGTCAAAATCAAATCAAAATCAAATTCATTTATTCAAATTAGGCTACTAAGTAGCACTTTTTGAAGGTCAGGTTACATTGGACAGCACCCTTCACCGCTTCCTAAGTGCTTTTGCTGTGAGAGAAGAAACTAACTAACTAGAATAAACTATTGTTGTGAAAAGGCTAGGCTGGTGATGATAGTGTGGTGAGTCAGGTATGGGCGGTAGTTACGGTTGAGCAGGTTCTCGTCCATGAGCACGGCGGGGCTGGAGCCGGGCGCGAGGCGGTGGCGGCTGGAGCCCTTGAGGTCGAAGCGCGTGGCGCCGCCGCAGCCGTACCACACGTGCTCCAGCACCAGCACGCCCGACCCCGCGCCGCCCACGCTGAACACGCCCAGGATGCGCGCTGCGGCCAGGGGGGGGGGCACGTCCAAACAAAAATAAATAAATCGTTATGAAATGAACTACTGGCATTTAATTGTAGGATCTATATCTAATAAAAAAATAGACTTTAAAACCTAAAACCCGACGTTTTTAAATGTCCTAAAAATAAAAACTCGATGTACTCGATAGAGAACGAAAATCGGTGCAGACGTTTAAATATTTGTAATCATTGCATTGTCATCGGGTTTGAATTATCTGTAAATTGCATTGTAATCGGGTTAGCTACCCTGCAATTTTCAGCCTGCCAGGGCATCGGGAAGTGCCTCAAACTGAGTTGCAACAATCCAACCGGAACGATAAACAAAACAAACATACAAGAAAGTGAGTGTATAAAAACGTGGGAAAAATAACAGAAGGGAAAGTTCATATCTGTCTCAAAAATCATAAATTATTGCGTGTAACCATCACACGCGATTGAAGTAAAACTTCTTGGCGAAACGAGATAGCAATTAAGTTAAATTAAAAATTATTATTTTTTCAATTGTTTTTGATTTATAAAGTATCTATTGACAAATCTAAAATATTAATTAAAAACCGAATGGTACAGAAACCTGACGCCATACTATCGTAACGGACTTCTGTTGCATTGCCGTCCAGTTATGTCCTTGTCACGCTGAAAGAAGTTTCACTATAACTGGTTATTACATAAAAGGAAGGAAAGCAAACTACTAACCTAGCAAGCTTGGCTGTTTATTCTGTCTGCAGGTAGTAACGTAGTTAAAGTAGTGCGGCGCAAACTCCAAGAACTGCTGCCATTCGGGTTTCGTCATCTCTTTCAGCACATATCTGTCATCTGTCGGAGAGAGCGAGAGACAGAAATATCACAGTACAAAACGACAATTCATTTCAGAATAGATGTCAATTACTGAATAAAAAGCTTAGCTGTATTTTTTTTAACTATATTTAGTTATGTCAAGTGAACTACAGATCTTATCAATTAAGGTCGTTTGGAAATTAATTAAAAAGTGGTTTCAATAACTCTGCTGAAGTTAACTTGTCAAGAGAAAAAACAAATATAAGGAAGCCATTTATGCTTCAGCAATTTACTTTGATACAATAATTTACTTTAAAATTAATTTATTTAAAAATTCTATATACCCACGTTTCTAAATGTCCATTAAATTTTGTTGTAAATTGCATTGTTATCGGGATTGAAACTACCCCGAAAATTTCAGCCTGCTAGCTTATCAGAAAGTGCCTCAAAATGAGTTACAAAAGTCCAACCGGAACGACAAATAAACAAGAAAAGTGACGGTATAAAACGTGGGAATGAGGGCCACCATCATGACTTCAAAAGAGACTGTGACCCCTGAGTTTGTTTCGACATTTCTTCTCAGAGTAGTCGGATAGGAAATGTCGACTCCAGCAATCTCAAAAAAGGAAGACATGTAAAATTGATGATATATCCTACTATCAGAATAAATAATTTCATTACATCGTTTAGTTTACTTAAATTTATTTTAGAAAAGTGAGCCGATCTACCACTATTTCTCTTTCACAACTGCAATAACATTTTCAGAGGTGATAATCCTTCCATAACTTAATAACTTAATAGTTTTATAAACATACCTTTGGTCTTACAAAATGTAGATCCAGACTTGCCTCCGCGCGCGCCCACGGGACGCAGTGTGGAGCAGTGTGCGAGCGATCGGATGAAACCCTCTTCAATATCGCACAGACCTTCTGAAGAACGGATTGTAAACAATTATATTAACATTCAGCTTATTGACAAAAATACGAAGATTTTTGTGTCATCTGCTTTGTCTACCACAGTTTAGTTTGTCGTTGTCGTCGGGGTTCAAAAGGTTACCGATTTTTTTTGTAAATCTGTAGTTAATCTATACAAATATATAAGGCTGAAGAGTTTGTTTGTTTGAACGCGCTAATCTCAGGAACTACTGGTTCAAATTGAAAAATTATTTTTGTATTGAAGAGACCATTCATCGAGGAAGGTTTTAG